>NC_086447.1:57073622-57186122 GCF_028390025.1 Pseudophryne corroboree | reverse complement strand
TTAATGTAACGTGATCTTAGAGCTGCTCCGCCTTCCCTGATAGCGCTCTTCGTGGTGCTGATGCGCATGTAACGTGATCTCACGGCCTTACCGCCTCTCTCCCAGCTCCACCTTCCCCGATGGCGCTCTTTGTGGTGCTGATGTCCTGTAACCTGATCCCAGAGCATTACCTCCTCTCGCCCAGCTCCGCCTTCCCTGATAGCACTCTCCGGGGTGCTGATGTCATGTAATGTGATCCCAGAGCATTACCTCCTCTCTCCCAGCTCTGCCTTCCCTGATAGCACTCTCCATGGTGCTGGTGTCATGTAACATGACCTCAGAGCTTCACCTACTCTCGAGCCATACCGCTTCTCTCCCAGCTCTGTCTTCCCTGATAGTGCTCTCCGTAGTGATGATGTCCTGTAACGTGATCTCAGAGCTTTACGTCCTCTATCCCAGCTCCACCTGCCCTGATTGCACTCTTTCATCGTGCCGATGTCATGGTTCATGAACTCAGAGCTTTACCTCCTCTCTCCCAGCTCCACCTTGCCTGATAGCACTCTCCATGGTGCAGATGTCCTGCAACGTGATCTCAGAGCTTTGCCTCCTCTCGAGCCTTATCGCCTCTGTCTTGGCTCTGCCTTCCGTGATAGCGCTCTGCGTGGTGCTGATGTCATGTAATGTGATCTCAGAGCTTTACCTCCTCTCTCCTGACTCCACCTTCCCTGATGGCGCTCTTCGTGGTGCTGATGTCCTCTAACATGATCTCAGAGCTTTACCTCCTCTCTCCCAGCTCCACCTTCCCTGATAGTGCTCTCCCTGGTGCTGATGTCATGTAGCGTGCTCTTAGAGCCTTACCTCCTCTCTCCCAGCTCCACCTTCTCTGATAGCACTCTGCTCGGTGCTGACGGCATGTTACCTAATCTCAGAGCCTTATCTCCTCTCTCCCATCACAACCTTCCCTGATAGTGCTCTTCGTGGTGCTGATGTCCTGTGACATGATCTCAGAGCTTTACCTCCTCTCTCCGAGCTCCGCCTTCTCTGATAGCACTCTGCTTGGTGCTGATGTCCTGTAACTTGATCTCAGAGCCTTACCTCCTCTCTCCCAGCTCCGCCTTTTCTGATACGACTCTGCTTGGTGCTGATGGCATGTAACCTAATCTCAGAGCCTTACCTCCTCTCTCCCAGCTCCGCCTTCCCTGATAGCGCTCTCCGTGGTGCTGATGCACATGTAACGTGATCACAGAGCCTTACCTCCTCTCTCCCAGCTCCACCTTCCCTGATAGCACTCTCCATGGTGCTGATGTGTAATGTAGCGTGCTCTTAGAGCCTTACCTCCTCTCTCCCAGCTCCGCCTTCTCTGAGAGCACTCTGCTCGGTGCTGACGGCATGTTACCTAATCTCAGAGCCTTATCTCCTCTCTCCCATCACAACCTTCCCTGTCGTGGTGCTGATGTCCTGTGACATGATCTCAGAGCTTTACCTCCTCTCTCCCAGCTCCACCTTCCCTAATAGCACTCTCCGTGGTGGTGATGCACATGTAACGTGATCTCAGAGCCTTACCTCCTCTCTCCCAGCTCCGCCTTCTCTGATAGCACTCTCCATGGTGTTGATGGCATGTAACCTAATCTCAGAGCCTTACCTCCTCTCTCCCAGCTCCGCCTTCTCTGATAGCACTCTGCTTGGTGATGATGTCCTGTAACGTGATCTCAGAGCCTTACCTCCTCTCTCCCAGCTCTGCCTTCTCTGATAGCACTCTGCTTGGTGCTGATGGCATGTAACCTAATCTCAGAGCCTTACCTCCTCTCTCCCAGCTCCGCCTTCCCTGATAGCGCTCTCCGTGGTGCTGATGCACACGTAACGTGATCACAGAGCCTTACCTCCTCTCTCCCAGCTCCACCTTCCCTGATAGCACTCTCCATGGTGCTGATGGCATGTAACCTAATCTCAGAGCCTTACCTCCTCTCTCCCATCACCACCTTCCCTGATGGCACTCTCCTTGGCGCTGATGGCATGTAACCTAATCTCAGAGCATTACCTCGTCTCTCCCATCACCGCCTTCCCTGATAGTGCTCTCCGTGGTGCTGATGGCATGTAATGTGATCTCAGAGCCTTACCTCCTCTCTCCTAGCTCCGCCTTCCCTGATAGCGCTCTCCGTGGTGCTGATGCACATGTAACGTG
Organism: Pseudophryne corroboree; assembly: GCF_028390025.1. Classification (NCBI taxonomy): domain Eukaryota; kingdom Metazoa; phylum Chordata; class Amphibia; order Anura; family Myobatrachidae; genus Pseudophryne; species Pseudophryne corroboree. Next base: position 57,183,961 of record NC_086447.1, on the reverse strand, counting down.
ATCACAGAGCCTTACCTCCTCTCTCCCATCACCACCTTCCCTGATAGCACTCTCCATGGTGCTGATGGCATGTAACCTAATCTCAGAGCTTTACCTCCTCTCTCCCACTCCGCCTTCTCTGATAGCACTCTCCTTGGCGCTGATGGCATGTAACCTAATCTCAGAGCATTACCTCCTCTCTCCCATCACCACCTTCGCTGATAGTGCTCTCCGTGGTGCTGATGTCATGTAACATAATCTCAGAGCATTACCTCCTCTCTCCTATCACCACCTTCCCTGATAGCACTCTCCATGGTGCTGATGTCATGTAACCTAATCTCAGAGCCTTACCTCCTCTCTCTTAGCTCCGCCTTCTCTGATAGCACTTTGCTCGGTGCTGATGGCATGTAACGTGATCTCAGAGCCTCTCTCCCAGCTCCGCCTTCCCTGATAGCGCTCTGCGTGGTGCTGATGTCATGTAACGTGATCTCAGAGCCTTACCTTCTCTCTCCCAGCACCACCTTCCCTGATGGCGCTCTCCGCGGTGCTGATGTCTTGTATCTCAGAGCTTTACCTCCTCTCTCCCAGCTCCGCTCCGCCTTCCCTAATAGCGCTCTCCGTGGTGCTGATGGCATGTAACGTGATCTCAGAGCGTCTCTCCCAGCTCCGCCTTCCCTGATAGCGCTCTCCGTGGTGCTGATGTCAATATACCTTAGCACGACCTCGGCAGCCTGGCCCATGGGGTTCCAGCTATCCGCGAACAAACTGCTGTAAAGTGATTTATTACTTATCCAAACTATCTTTAAATACTGTTAAATCAAGACCTGTACAAAAATAAATTGTCCTAGAAACAGGGACATTGTCCTGTTTGTGATACATATACACATAAAATAGATGGCCCACCCATGTGGTGTGTTGGGCAGGCTAGATGCCTTGTACAATGGGCGACATGCAGAAATGAATTGTAGTAATCAGACTGGTATTAATAAGTATCTATGATTGCAGGGACGATGTTCATTACAAGTGTGTGTCTTATGTCCGTTTATTGCAGTCTGTCACCGGTATAATTACTTTCTGTCTGGATTTCTTTAGCTGGCAGAGTCTCTGGTGCCGCTCGAAATAAAACCAGGCGTTTCCCTGGCGACCGTGTCTGCCGTTCTCTACACTAAGGATAATAAACACATTCTGCAGGTGAGATCCGGATACTGGGATTGGGAATAACACTAAATTGTACTCGGTGGGCTAAAACTCACAGCCTGCAGGAGGGTGTATGGTTCCGCGACGATGATCAGGGCAGGTGATAGCCAAGGTGCAGTCGTACTCCCGGTCACTGTTCCTGGGAAACCAGCTTGCAGATAGCTTCGCTGGTGCAACTGAAAATGAAGCTCCACCTCCATTTCTCTGACGTCCTAGTGGATGCTGGGGACTCCGAAAGGACCATGGGGAATAGCGGCTCAGCAGGAGACTGGGCACAAAAGTAAAAGCTTTAAGACTACCTGGTGTGCACTGGCTCCTCCCCCTATGACCCTCCTCCAAGCCTCAGTTAGATTGTTGTGCCCGAACGAGAAGGGTGCAGTCTAGGTGGCTCTCCTGAGCTGCTTAGAAAAAAGTTTAGTTTTAGGTTTTTTATTTTCAGTGAGACCTGCTGGCAACAGGCTCACTGCATCGAGGGACTAAGGGGAGAAGAAGCGAACTCACCTGCGTGCAGAGTGGATTGGGCTTCTTAGGCTACTGGACATTAGCTCCAGAGGGACGATCACAGGCCCAGCCATGGATGGGTCCCAGAGCCGCGCCGCCGTCCCCCTTACAGAGCCAGAAGAGCAGAAGAGGTCCGGAAAAATCGGCGGCAGAAGACGTCCTGTCTTCAATAAGGTAGCGCACAGCACCGCAGCTGTGCGCCATTGCTCTCAGCACACTTCACACTCTGGTCACTGAGGGTGCAGGGCGCTGGGTGGGGGCGCCCTGAGACGCAATATAAACACCTTAGGGGGCAAAAAATGCATCACATATAGCTCCTGGGCTATATGGATGCATTTAACTCATGCCTGTTTTTCCATAAAAAAGCGGGAGAACGGCCGCCGAGAAGGGGGCGGAGCCTATCTCCTCAGCACACTGGCGCCATTTTTCCTCACAGCTCCGTTGGAGGGAAGCTCCCTGACTCTCCCCTGCAGTCCTGCACTACAGAAACAGGGTAAAACAAAGAGAGGGGGGGCACTAATTTGGCAGATAAATCTATACAGCAGCTATATAAGGGAAAAACACTTATATAAGGTTATCCCTGTATATATATATATATAGCGCTCTGGTGTGTGCTGGCAAACTCTCCCTCTGTCTCCCCAAAGGGCTAGTGGGGTCCTGTCCTCTATCAGAGCATTCCCTGTGTGTGTGCTGTGTGTCGGTACGTTGTGTCGACATGTATGAGGAGGAAAATGGTATGGAGGCGGAGCAATTGCCTGTATTAGTGATGTCACCCCCTAGGGAGTCGACACCTGACTGGATGGTCTTATGGAAGGAATTACGTGATAGTGTCAGCACTTTACAAAAGACTGTTGACGACATGAGACAGCCGGCAAATCAGTTAATACCTGTACAGGCGTCTCAAACACCGTCAGGGGCTCTAAAGCGCCCGTTACCTCAGGTGGTCGACACAGACCCAGACACGGACACTGACTCCAGTGTCGACGGTGAGGAAACAAACGTATTTTCCAGTAGGGCCACACGCTACATGATCACGGCAATGAAGGAGGTTTTGAACATTTCTGATACTACAAGTACCACAAAAAAGGGTATTATGTGGGGTGTGAAAAAACTACCCGTAGTTTTTCCTGAATCAGATGAATTAAATGAGGTGTGTGATGAAGCGTGGGTTTCCCCCGATAAAAAACTGCTAATTTCTAAAAAATTATTGGCATTATACCCTTTCCCGCCAGAGGTTAGGGCGCGTTGGGAAACACCCCCTAGGGTAGATAAGGCGCTCACACGCTTATCAAAACAAGTGGCGTTACCGTCTCCTGATACGGCCGCCCTCAAGGAACCAGCTGATAGGAAGCTTGAAAATATCCTAAAAAGTATATACACACATACTGGTATTATACTGCGACCAGCAATCGCCTCAGCCTGGATGTGCAGTGCTGGGGTGGCTTGGTCGGATTCCCTGACTGAAAATATTGATACCCTGGACAGGGACAATATATTATTGACTATAGAGCATTTAAAGGATGCATTTCTATATATGAGAGATGCACAGAGGGATATTTGCACTCTGGGCACCAAGAGTAAGTGCGCTGTCCATTTCTGCCAGAAGAGGGTTATGGACGCGACAGTGGTCAGGTGATGCGGATTCCAAACGGCATATGGAAGTATTGCCGTATAAAGGGGAGGAGTTATTTGGGGTCGGTCTATCGGACCTGGTGGCCACGGCAACGGCTGGGAAATCCACCTTTTTACCCCAGGTCACCTCTCAGCAGAAAAAGACACCGTCTTTCCAGGCTCAGTCCTTTCGTCCCCATAAGGGCAAGCGGGCAAAAGGCCACTCGTATCTGCCCCGGGGCAGAGGAAGGGGAAAAAGACTGCAGCAGACAGCCTCTTCCCAGGAACAGAAGCCCTCCCCCGCTTCTGCCAAGTCCTCAGCATGACGCTGGGGCCTTACAAGCGGACTCAGGCACGGTGGGGGCCCGTCTCAAGAATTTCAGCGCGCAGTGGGCTCACTCGCAAGTGGACCCCTGGATCCTGCAGGTAGTATCTCAGGGGTACAAATTGGAATTCGAGACGTCTCCCCCTCGCCGGTTCCTGAAGTCTGCTTTACTAACGTCTCCCCCCGACAAGGAGGCGGTATTGGAAGCCATTCACAAGCTGTATTCCCAGCAGGTGATAATCAAGGTACCCCTCCTACAACAGGGAAAGGGGTATTATTCCACGCTGTTTGTGGTACCGAACCCGGACGGCTCGGTGAGACCTATTTTAAATCTGAAATCCTTGAACACTTACATACAAAGGTTCAAATTCAAGATGGAATCACTCAGAGCAGTGATAGCGAACCTGGAAGAAGGGGACTATATGGTGTCTCTGGACATCAAGGATGCTTACCTCCATGTCCCAATTTACCCTTTTCACCAAGGGTACCTCAGGTTTGTGGTACAGAACTGTCACTATCAGTTTCAGACGCTGCCGTTTGGATTGTCCACGGCACCCCGGGTCTTTACCAAGGTAATGGCCGAAATGATGATTCTTCTTCGAAGAAAAGGCGTCTTAATTATCCCTTACTTGGACGATCTCCTGATAAGGGCAAGGTCCAGAGAACAGTTAGAGGTCGGAGTAGCACTATCTCAAGTAGTACTACGACAGCACGGATGGATTCTAAATATTCCAAAATCGCAGCTGATTCCGACGACACGTCTGCTGTTCCTAGGGATGATTCTGGACACAGTACAGAAAAAGGTGTTTCTCCCGGAGGAGAAAGCCAGGGAGTTATCCGACCTAGTCAGGAACCTCCTAAAACCAGGCCAAGTGTCAGTGCATCAATGCACAAGGGTCCTGGGAAAAATGGTGGCTTCTTACGAAGCGATTCCATTCGGCAGATTCCACGCAAGAACTTTTCAGTGGGATCTGCTGGACAAATGGTCCGGATCGCATCTTCAAATGCATCAGCGGATAACCCTGTCTCCAAGGACAAGGGTGTCTCTCCTGTGGTGGTTGCAGAGTGCTCATCTTCTAGAGGGCCGCAGATTCGGCATTCAGGACTGGGTCCTGGTGACCACGGATGCCAGCCTGAGAGGCTGGGGAGCAGTCACACAGGGAAGAAATTTCCAGGGCTTGTGGTCAAGCATGGAAACGTCACTTCACATAAATATCCTGGAACTAAGGGCCATTTACAATGCCCTAAGTCAGGCAAGGGCTCTGCTTCAGGGTCAGCCGGTGCTGATCCAGTCGGACAACATCACGGCAGTCGCCCATGTAAACAGACAGGGCGGCACAAGAAGCAGGAGGGCAATGACGGAAGTTGCAAGGATTCTTCGCTGGGCGGAAAATCATGTGATAGCACTGTCAGCAGTGTTCATTCCGGGAGTGGACAACTGGGAAGCAGACTTCCTCAGCAGACACGATCTCCACCCGGGGGAGTGGGGACTTCACCCAGAAGTCTTCCACATGATTGTGAACCGTTGGGAAAAACCAAAGGTGGACATGATGGCGTCCCGCCTCAACAAAAAACTGGACAGATATTGCGCCAGGTCAAGGGACCCTCAGGCAATAGCTGTGGACGCTCTGGTAACACCGTTGGTGTACCAGTCAGTGTATGTGTTCCCTCCTCTGCCTCTCATACCCAAGGTACTGAGAATCATAAGAAGGAGAGGAGTAAGGACTATACTCGTGGCTCCGGATTGGCCAAGAAGGACTTGGTACCCGGAACTTCAAGAGATGCTCACGGAAGACCCGTGGCCTCTACCTCTAAGAAAGGACCTGCTCCAGCAGGGACCATGTCTGTTCCAAGACTTACCGCGGCTGCGTTTGACGGCATGGCGGTTGAACGCCGGATCCTGAAGGAAAAAGGCATTCCGGATGAAGTCATCCCTACCCTGATCAAAGCCAGGAAGGATGTAACTGTGCAACATTATCACCGTATTTGGCGTAAATATGTTGCGTGGTGTGAGGCCAGGAAGGCCCCTACGGAGGAATTTCAACTGGGTCGTTTCCTGCATTTCCTGCAAACAGGACTGTCTATGGGCCTAAAATTAGGGTCCATTAAGGTTCAAATTTCGGCCCTGTCAATATTCTTCCAAAAAGAACTAGCTTCAGTTCCTGAAGTTCAGACGTTTGTCAAGGGGGTACTGCATATACAGCCTCCTTTTGTGCCTCCAGTGGCACCTTGGGATCTCAATGTAGTTTTGGGGTTCCTAAAATCACATTGGTTTGAACCACTCACCACTGTGGACTTAAAATATCTCACATGGAAAGTGGTAATGCTGTTAGCCCTGGCCTCAGCCAGGCGTGTCTCAGAATTGGCGGCTTTATCCTATAAAAGCCCTTACCTAATTTTTCATACGGACAGGGCAGAATTGAGGACTCGTCCTCAATTTCTCCCTAAGGTGGTTTCAGCATTTCACTTAAACCAGCCTATTGTTGTGCCTGCGGCTACTAGGGACTTGGAGGATTCCAAGTTGCTGGACGTAGTCAGGGCCCTGAAAATATATGTTTCCAGGACGGCTGGAGTCAGAAAATCTGACTCTCTGTTTATCCTGTATGCACCCAACAAGCTGGGTGCTCCTGCTTCTAAGCAGACTATTGCTCGTTGGATTTGTAGTACAATTCAGCTTGCACATTCTGTGGCAGGCCTGCCACAGCCAAAATCTGTAAAAGCCCATTCCACATGGAAAGTGGGCTCATCTTGGGCGGCTGCCCGAGGGGTCTCGGCTTTACAACTTTGCCGAGCAGCTACTTGGTCAGGGGCAAACACGTTTGCTAAATTCTACAAATTTGATACCCTGGCTGAGGAGGACCTGGAGTTCTCTCATTCGGTGCTGCAGAGTCATCCGCACTCTCCCGCCCCTTTGGGAGCTTTGGTATAATCCCCATGGTCCTTTCGGAGTCCCCAGCATCCACTAGGACGTCAGAGAAAATAAGAATTTACTTACCGATAATTCTATTTCTCATAGTCCGTAGTGGATGCTGGGCGCCCATCCCAAGTGCGGATTGTCTGCAATACTTGTACATAGTTATTGTTACAAAAAATCGGGTTATTATTGTTGTGAGCCATCTTTTCAGAGGCTCCTCTGTTATCATGCTGTTAACTGGGTTCAGATCACAAGTTGTACGGTGTGATTGGTGTGGCTGGTATGAGTCTTACCCAGGATTCAAAATCCTTCCTTATTGTGTACGCTCGTCCGGGCACAGTATCCTAACTGAGGCTTGGAGGAGGGTCATAGGGGGAGGAGCCAGTGCACACCAGGTAGTCTTAAAGCTTTTACTTTTGTGCCCAGTCTCCTGCGGAGCCGCTATTCCCCATGGTCCTTTCGGAGTCCCCAGCATCCACTACAGACTATGAGAAATAGAATTATCGGTAAGTAAATTCTTATTTTCTGTCTGCGGCTAGAAAAGGGTTGTGCGTCCAGTTGCCGTCTCCCATTGAGCGCCGCCCCCTCTCGTCTCATTTTTAGTTTCCTCATCCTGCAAGATGAAATCTAGTCTTTGATAAGTGGGTGGAATAGCGCCTTATCTGGTGCAACTATAATTATATGGCTACACGTGCAGATATATTGGTGTTTGTAATAATATACCTTTTTAATATTGCATCAATTTCTCATTATTAAACTATTTGGTCGTGTTTTGGTGCACACCCCCTGTCTGTGTTGATGACGAGTCTGTAAGTGGTGTCTGCTCCTTTCTCCGGCAATGATGGTACTCCCATTAGGGGTCACTGAAGTAAGAATATTCTTCTAACGCATGAAGTCCAGGTTTTTGCTGCAAAACTTCATTCCTATTTTTTTAACACTATTTACTGAATATCACCAATCACATGCACAGCGAGGGCAGCCACTGTCGCAGATTCCTATATCTAAGAATGAACCCTGGCGATTCTCTGGGAGCTCTGGTGTGTGTTGGTGATGTCTGCGGGAGTTCTGGTGTGGCTTGGTGATGTCTGCGGGAGCTCTGGTGTGTGTCGGTGATGTCTGCGGGAGCTCTGGTGTGGCCTGGTGATGTCTGCGTGAGCTCTGGTGTGGCTCGGTGATGTCTGCGGGAGCTCTGGTGTGGCTCGGTGATGTCTGCGGGAGATCTGGTGTGGCTTGGTGATGTCTGCGGGAGCTCTGGTGTGTGTTGGTGACGTCTGCGGGAGCTCTGGTGTGGCTCGGTGATGTCTGCGGGAGCTCTGGTGTGGCTCGGTGATGTCTGCGGAGCTCTGGTGTGGCTCGGTGATGTCTGCGGGAGCTCTGGTGTGGCTCGGTGATGTCTGCGGGAGCTCTGGTGTGGCTCGGTGATGTCTGCGGGAGATCTGGTGTGGCTTGGTGATGTCTGCGGGAGCTCTGGTGTGTGTTGGTGACATCTGCGGGAGCTCTGGGGCGGCTCGGTGATGTCTGCGGGAGCTCTGGTGTGGCTCGGTGATGTCTACGGGAGCTCTGGTGTGGCTCGGTGATGTCTGCGGGAGATCTGGTGTGGCTCGGTGATGTCTGCGGGAGCTCTGGTGTGTGTTGGTGACATCTGCGGGAGCTCTGGTGTGACTCGGTGATGTCTGCGGGAGCTCTGGTGTGACTCGGTGATGTCTGCGGGAGCTCTGGTGTGACTCGGTGATGTCTGCTGGAGCTCTGGTGTGGCTCGGTGATGTCTGCGGGAGCTCTGGTGTGGCTCGGTGATGTCTGCGGGAGCTCTGGTGTGGCTCGGTGATGTCTGCGGAGCTCTGGTGTGGCTCGGTGATGTCTGCGGAGCTCTGGTGTGGCTCGGTGATGTCTGCGGGAGCTCTGGTGTGGCTCGGTGATGTCTGCGGGAGCTCTGGTGTGGCTCGGTGATGTCTGCGGGAGATCTGGTGTGGCTTGGTGATGTCTGCGGGAGCTCTGGTGTGTGTTGGTGACATCTGCGGGAGCTCTGGGGCGGCTCGGTGATGTCTGCGGGAGCTCTGGTGTGGCTCGGTGATATCTGCGGGAGCTCTGGTGTGGCTCGGTGATGTCTGCGGAGCTCTGGTGTGGCTCGGTGATGTCTGCGGAGCTCTGGTGTGGCTCGGTGATGTCTGCGGGAGCTCTGGTGTGGCTCGGTGATGTCTGCGGGAGCTCTGGTGTGGCTCGGTGATGTCTGCGGGAGATCTGGTGTGGCTTGGTGATGTCTGCGGGAGCTCTGGTGTGTGTTGGTGACATCTGCGGGAGCTCTGGTGTGACTCGGTGATATCTGCGGGAGCTCTGGTGTGTGTTGGTGACGTCTGCGGGAACTCTGGGGCGGCTCTGTGATGTCTGCGGGAGCTCTGGTGTGGCTCGGTGATGTCTGCGGGAGCTCTGGTGTGGCTCGGTGATGTCTGCGGGAGATCTGGTGTGGCTTGGTGATGTCTGCGGGAGCTCTGGTGTGAGTTGGTGACATCTGCGGGAGCTCTGGGGCGGCTCGGTGATGTCTGCGGGAGATCTGGTGTGGCTCGGTGATGTCTGCGGGCGCTCTGGTGTGGCTCGGTGATGTCTGCGGGAGCTCTGGTGTGACTCGGTGATGTCTGCGGGAGCTCTGGTGTGGCTCGGTGATGTCTGCGGGAGCTCTGGTGTGGCTCGGTGATGTCTGCGGGAGATCTGGTGTGTGTTGGTGATGTCTGCGGGAGCTCTGGGGCGGCTCGGTGATGTCTGCGGGAGCTCTGGTGTGGCTCGGTGATGTCTGCTGGAGCTCTGGTGTGACTCGTGCTGTCTGTGGGAGTTCTGGTGTGTGTCGGTGATGTCTGCGGGAGATCTGGTGTGTGTTGGTGACATCTGCGGGAGCTCTGGTGTGGCTTTGTGATGTCTGCGGGAGCTCTGGTGTGTGTTGCTGACATCTGCGGGAGCTCTGGGGCGGCTCGGTGATGTCTGCGGGAGCTCTGGTGTGGCTCGGTGATGTCTGCGGGAGCTCTGGTGTGGCTCGGTGATGTCTGCAGGAGATCTGGTGTGGCTCGGTGATGTCTGCGGGAGCTCTGGTGTGGCTCGGTGATGTCTGCGGGAGCTCTGGTGTGACTCTGTGATGTCTGCGGGAGCTCTGGTGTGACTCGGTGATGTCTGCGGGAGCTCTGGTGTGACTCGGTGATGTCTGCGGGAGCTCTGGTGTGACTCGGTGATGTCTGCGGGAGCTCTGGTGTGACTCGTGCTGTCTGTGGGAGTTCTGGTGTGTGTCGGTGATGTCTGCGGGAGATCTGGTGTGGCTTGGTGATGTCTGCGGGAGATCTGGTGTGGCTTGGTGATGTCTGCGGGAGGTCTGGTGTGTGTTGCTGACATCTGCGGGAGCTCTGGGGCGGCTCGGTGATGTCTGCGGGAGCTCTGGTGTGGCTCGGTGATGTCTGCTGGAGCTCTGGTGTGACTCGTGCTGTCTGTGGGAGTTCTGGTGTGTGTCGGTGATGTCTGCGGGAGATCTGGTGTGTGTTGGTGACATCTGCGGGAGCTCTGGTGTGGCTTTGTGATGTCTGCGGGAGCTCTGGTGTGTGTTGCTGACATCTGCGGGAGCTCTGGGGCGGCTCGGTGATGTCTGCGGGAGCTCTGGTGTGGCTCGGTGATGTCTGCTGGAGCTCTGGTGTGGCTCTGTGATGTCTGCGGGAGATCTGGTGTGGCTCGGTGATGTCTGCGGAGCTCTGGTGTGGCTCGGTGATGTCTGCGGGAGCTCTGGTGTGGCTCGGTGATGTCTGCGGGAGCTCTGGTGTGGCTCGGTGATGTCTGCGGGAGATCTGGTGTGGCTTGGTGATGTCTGCGGGAGCTCTGGTGTGTGTTGGTGACATCTGCGGGAGCTCTGGGGCGGCTCGGTGATGTCTGCGGGAGCTCTGGTGTGGCTCGGTGATATCTGCGGGAGCTCTGGTGTGGCTCGGTGATGTCTGCGGAGCTCTGGTGTGGCTCGGTGATGTCTGCGGAGCTCTGGTGTGGCTCGGTGATGTCTGCGGGAGCTCTGGTGTGGCTCGGTGATGTCTGCGGGAGCTCTGGTGTGGCTCGGTGATGTCTGCGGGAGATCTGGTGTGGCTTGGTGATGTCTGCGGGAGCTCTGGTGTGTGTTGGTGACATCTGCGGGAGCTCTGGTGTGACTCGGTGATATCTGCGGGAGCTCTGGTGTGTGTTGGTGACGTCTGCGGGAACTCTGGGGCGGCTCTGTGATGTCTGCGGGAGCTCTGGTGTGGCTCGGTGATGTCTGCGGGAGCTCTGGTGTGGCTCGGTGATGTCTGCGGGAGATCTGGTGTGGCTTGGTGATGTCTGCGGGAGCTCTGGTGTGAGTTGGTGACATCTGCGGGAGCTCTGGGGCGGCTCGGTGATGTCTGCGGGAGATCTGGTGTGGCTCGGTGATGTCTGCGGGAGCTCTGGTGTGTGTTGGTGACGTCTGCGGGAGCTCTGGTGTGACTCGGTGATGTCTGCGGGCGCTCTGGTGTGGCTCGGTGATGTCTGCGGGAGCTCTGGTGTGACTCGGTGATGTCTGCGGGAACTCTGGTGTGGCTCGGTGATGTCTGCGGGAGCTCTGGTGTGGCTCGGTGATGTCTGCGGGAGATCTGGTGTGTGTTGGTGATGTCTGCGGGAGCTCTGGGGCGGCTCGGTGATGTCTGCGGGAGCTCTGGTGTGGCTCGGTGATGTCTGCTGGAGCTCTGGTGTGACTCGTGCTGTCTGTGGGAGTTCTGGTGTGTGTCGGTGATGTCTGCGGGAGATCTGGTGTGTGTTGGTGACATCTGCGGGAGCTCTGGTGTGGCTTTGTGATGTCTGCGGGAGCTCTGGTGTGTGTTGCTGACATCTGCGGGAGCTCTGGGGCGGCTCGGTGATGTCTGCGGGAGCTCTGGTGTGGCTCGGTGATGTCTGCGGGAGCTCTGGTGTGGCTCGGTGATGTCTGCAGGAGATCTGGTGTGGCTCGGTGATGTCTGCGGGAGCTCTGGTGTGGCTCGGTGATGTCTGCGGGAGCTCTGGTGTGACTCTGTGATGTCTGCGGGAGCTCTGGTGTGACTCGGTGATGTCTGCGGGAGCTCTGGTGTGACTCGGTGATGTCTGCGGGAGCTCTGGTGTGACTCGGTGATGTCTGCGGGAGCTCTGGTGTGACTCGTGCTGTCTGTGGGAGTTCTGGTGTGTGTCGGTGATGTCTGCGGGAGATCTGGTGTGGCTTGGTGATGTCTGCGGGAGATCTGGTGTGGCTTGGTGATGTCTGCGGGAGGTCTGGTGTGTGTTGCTGACATCTGCGGGAGCTCTGGGGCGGCTCGGTGATGTCTGCGGGAGCTCTGGTGTGGCTCGGTGATGTCTGCTGGAGCTCTGGTGTGACTCGTGCTGTCTGTGGGAGTTCTGGTGTGTGTCGGTGATGTCTGCGGGAGATCTGGTGTGTGTTGGTGACATCTGCGGGAGCTCTGGTGTGGCTTTGTGATGTCTGCGGGAGCTCTGGTGTGTGTTGCTGACATCTGCGGGAGCTCTGGGGCGGCTCGGTGATGTCTGCGGGAGCTCTGGTGTGGCTCGGTGATGTCTGCTGGAGCTCTGGTGTGGCTCTGTGATGTCTGCGGGAGATCTGGTGTGGCTCGGTGATGTCTGCGGGAGCTCTGGTGTGGCTCGGTGATGTCTGCGGGAGCTCTGGTGTGTGTTGGTGATGTCTGCGGGAGCTCTGGTGTGACTCGGTGATGTCTGCGGGAGCTCTGGTGTGACTCTGATGTCTGCGGGAGCTCTGGTGTGACTTGTGATGTCTGGGGGAGTTCTGGTGTGTGTCGGTGACGTCTGCGGGAGCTCTGGGGCGGCTCGGTGATGTCTGCGGGAGCTCTGGTGTGGCTCGGTCATGTCTGCGGGAGCTCTGGTGTGACTCGGTCATGTCTGCGGGAGCTCTGGTGTGTGTTGGTGATGTCTGCGGGAGATCTGGTGTGACTCGGTGATGTCTGCGGGAGCTCTGGTGTGACTCGTGATGTCTGTGGGAGTTCTGGTGTGGCTCGGTGATGTCTGCGGGAGATCTGGTGTGGCTCGGTGATGTCTGCGGGAGATCTGGTGTGGCTTGGTGATGTGTGCGGGAGGTCTGGTGTGGCTTGGTGATGTCTGCGGGAGGTCTGGTGTGTGTTGGTGACGTCTGCGGGAGCTCTGGGGCGGCTCGGTGATGTCTGCGGGAGATCTGGTGTGGCATGGTGATGTCTGCGGGAGCTCTGGTGTGTGTTGGTGACATCTGCGGGAGCTCTGGTGTGGCTCGGTGATGTCTGCGGGAGCTCTGGTGTGGCTCGGTGATGTCTGCGGGAGCTCTGGTGTGGCTCGGTGATGTCTGCAGGAGATCTGGTGTGGCTTGGTGATGTCTGCGGGAGCTCTGGTGTGTGTTGGTGACATCTGCGGGAGCTCTGGTGTGGCTTGGTGATGTCTGCGGGAGCTCTGGGGCGGCTCGGTGATGTCTGCGGGAGCTCTAGTGTGGCTCGGTGATGTCTGCGGGATCTCTGGTGTGGCTTGGTGATGTCTGCGGGATCTCTGGTGTGGCTTGGTGATGTCTGTGGGAGCTTTGGTGTGTGTTGGTGACGTCTGCGGGAGCTCTGGTGTGGCTCGGTGATGTCTGCGGGAGCTCTGGTGTGGCTCGGTGATGTCTGCGGGAGCTCTGGTGTGGCTCGGTGATGTCTGCGGGCCCTCTGGTGTGACTCTGTCATGTCTGCGGGAGCTCTGGTGTGACTCGGATATGTCTGCGGGAGCTCTGGTGTGTGTTGGTGATGTCTGCGGGAGCTCTGGTGTGGCTTGGTGATGTCTGCGGGCCCTCTGGTGTGACTTGGTGATGTCTGTGGGAGCTTTGGTGTGTGTTGGTGACGTCTGCGGGAGCTCTGGTGTGGCTCGGTGATGTCTGCGGGCCCTCTGGTGTGACTCTGTCATGTCTGCGGGAGCTCTGGTGTGACTCGGTTATGTCTGCGGGAGCTCTGGTGTGTGTCGGTGATGGCTGTGGGAGCTCTGGTGTGGCTCGGTGATATCTGCGGGAGCTCTGGTGTGACTCGTGATGTCTGTGGGAGTTCTGGTGTGGCTCGGTGATGTCTGCGGGAGGTCTGGTGTGTGTTGGTGACGTCTGCGGGAGCTCTGGTGTGGCTCGGTGATGTCTGCGGGAGCTCTGGTGTGGCTCGGTGATGTCTGCGGAGCTCTGGTGTGGCTCAGTGATGTCTGCGGGAGATCTGGTGTAGCTTGGTGACGTCTGCGGGAGCTCTGGGGCGGCTCGGTGATGTCTGCTGGAGCTCTGGTGTGGCTCGGTGATGTCTGCGGGAGATCTGGTGTGGCTTGGGGATGTCTGCGGGAGCTCTGGTGTGTGTTGGTGACATCTGCGGGAGCTCTGGTGTGGCTCGGTGATGTCTCCGGGAGCTCTGGGGCGGCTCGGTGATGTCTGCGGGAGCTCTGGTGTGGCTCGGTGATGTCTGCGGGATCTCTGGTGTGGCTTGGTGATGTCTGTGGGAGCTTTGGTGTGTGTTGGTGACGTCTGCGGGAGCTCTGGGGCGGCTCGGTGATGTCTGCGGGAGCTCTGGTGTGGCTCGTGATGTCTGCGGGAGCTCTGGTGTGGCTCGGTGATGTCTGTGGGAGCTCTGGTGTGGCTCGGTGATATCTGCGGGAGCTCTGGTGTGTGTTGGTGACGTCTGCGGGAACTCTGGGGCGGCTCGGTGATGTCTGCGGGAGCTCTGGTGTGGCTCGGTGATGTCTGCGGGAGATCTGGTGTGGCTTGGTGATGTCTGCGGGAGCTCTGGTGTGTGTTGGTGATGTCTGCGGGAGCTCTGGTGTGACTCGGTGATGTCTGCGGGAGCTCTGGTGTGACTCGGTGATGTCTGCGGGAGCTCTGGTGTGGCTCGGTGATGTCTGCGGGAGATCTGGTGTGGCTCGGTGATGTCTGCGGGAGATCTGGTGTGGCTCGGTGATGTCTGCAGGAGCTCTAGTGTGGCTCGGTGATGTCTGCGGGAGCTCTGGTGTGTGTTGGTGATGTCTGCGGGAGCTCTGGTGTGACTCGGTGATGTCTGCGGGAGCTCTGGTGTGACTCGTGATGTCTGCGGGAGCTCTAGTGTGGCTCGGTGATGTCTGCGGGAGCTCTGGTGTGTGTTGGTGATGTCTGTGGGAGTTCTGGTGTGTGTCGGTGATATCTGCGGGAGCTCTGGTGTATCTCGGTGATGTCTGCGGGAGCTCTGGTGTGGCTCGGTGATGTCTGCGGGAGCTCTGGTGTGGCTCGGTGATATCTGCGGGAGCTGTGGTGTGGCTCGGTGATGTCTGCGGGAGCTCTGGTGTGTGTTGGTGACATCTGCGGGAGCTCTGGGGCGGCTCGGTGATGTCTGCGGGAGCTCTGGTGTGGCTCGGTGATGTCTGCGGGAGCTCTGGTGTGGCTCGGTGATGTCTGCGGGAGATCTGGTGTGGCTCGGTGATGTCTGCGGGAGCTCTAGTGTGGCTCGGTGATGTCTGCGGGAGCTCTGGTGTGTGTTGGTGATGTCTGTGGGAGTTCTGGTGTGTGTCGGTGATATCTGCGGGAGCTCTGGTGTGTGTTGGTGATGTCTGCGGGAACTCTGGGGCGGCTCGGTCATGTCTGCGGGAGCTCTGGTGTGGCTCGGTGATGTCTGCGGGAGCTCTGGTGTGACTCGGTGATGTCTGCGGGAGCTCTGGTGTGACTCGGTGATGTCTGCGGGAGCTCTGGTGTGACTCGGTGATGTCTGCGGGAGCTCTGGTGTGACTCGGTGATGTCTGCGGGAGCTCTGGTGTGACTCGTGATGTCTGTTGGAGTTCTGGTGTGTGTCGGTGATGGCTGTGGGAGCTCTGGTGTGACTCGGTGATGTCTGCGGGAGCTCTGGTGTGGCTCGGTGATGTCTGCGGGAGCTCTTGTGTGGCTTTGTGATGTCTGCGGGAGCTCTGGTGTGTGTTGCTGACATCTGCGGGAGCTCTGGGGCGGCTCGGTGATGTCTGCGGGAGCTCTGGTGTGGCTCGGTGATGTCTGCTGGAGCTCTGGTGTGGCTCTGATGTCTGCGGGAGCTCTGGTGTGGCTCGGTGATGTCTGCGGGAGCTCTGGTGTGTGTTGGTGATGTCTGCGGGAGCTCTGGTGTGACTCGGTGATGTCTGCGGGAGCTCTGGTGTGACTCTGTGTTGTCTGCGGGAGCTCTGGTGTGACTTGTGATGTCTGTGGGAGTTCTGGTGTGTGTCGGTGACGTCTGCGGGAGCTCTGGAGCGGCTCGGTCATGTCTGCGGGAGCTCTGGAGCGGCTCGGTCATGTCTGCGGGAGCTCTGGTGTGACTCGGTCATGTCTGCGGGAGCTCTGGTGTGACTCGGTCATGTCTGCGGGAGCTCTGGTGTGACTCGGTCATGTCTGCGGGAGCTCTGGTGTGACTCGGTCATGTCTGCGGGAGCTCTGGTGTGACTCGGTCATGTCTGCGGGAGCTCTGGTGTGTGTTGGTGATGTCTGCGGGAGCTCTGGTGTGACTCGGTGATGTCTGCGGGAGCTCTGGTGTGACTCGTGATGTCTGTTGGAGTTCTGGTGTGTGTCGGTGATGGCTGTGGGAGCTCTGGTGTGGCTCGGTGATATCTGCGGGAGCTCTGGGGCGGCTCGGTGATGTCTGCGGGAGTTCTGGTGTGGCTCGGTGATGTCTGCGGGAGGTCTGGTGTGTGTTGGTGACGTCTGCGGGAGCTCTGGGGCGGCTCGTGATGTCTGCGGGAGCTCTGGTGTGACTCGTGATGTCTGTGGGAGTTCTGGTGTGGCTCGGTGATGTCTGCGGGAGGTCTGGTGTGTGTTGGTGACGTCTGCGGGAGCTCTGGGGCGGCTCGGTGATGTCTGCGGGAGCTCTGGTGTGACTCTGTGATGTCTGCGGGAGCTCTGGTGTGACTCGGTCATGTCTGCGGGAGCTCTGGTGTGACTCGGTCATGTCTGCGGGAGCTCTGGTGTGTGTTGGTGATGTCTGCGGGAGCTCTGGTGTGACTCGGTGATGTCTGCGGGAGCTCTGGTGTGACTCGTGATGTCTGTGGGAGTTCTGGTGTGGCTCGGTGATGTCTGCGGGAGCTCTGGTGTGGCTCGGTGATGTCTGCGGGCGCTCTGGTGTGACTCGTGATGTCTGCAGGAACTCTGGTGTGCCTCGCTGATGTCTGCGGGAGCTCTGGTGTGGCTCGGTGATGTCTGCGGGCGCTCTGGTGTGACTCGGTCATGTCTGCGGGAGCTCTGGTGTGACTCGGTCATGTCTGCGGGAGCTCTGGTGTGACTCGGTCATGTCTGCGGGAGCTCTGGTGTGACTCGGTCATGTCTGCGGGAGCTCTGGTGTGTGTTGGTGATGTCTGCGGGAGCTCTGGTGTGGCTCGGTGATGTCTGCGGGAGCTCTGGTGTGGCTCGGTGATGTCTGCAGGAGATCTGGTGTGGCTTGGTGATGTCTGCGGGAGCTCTGGTGTGTGTTGGTGACATCTGCGGGAGCTCTGGGGCGGCTCGGTGATGTCTGCGGGAGCTCTGGGGTGGCTCGGTGATGTCTGCGGGAGCTCTGGTGTGGCTCGGTGATGTCTGCGGAGCTCTGGTGTGGCTCAGTGATGTCTGCGGGAGATCTGGTGTTGCTCGGTGATGTCTGCGGGAGATCTGGTGTGGCTTGGTGATGTCTGCGGGAGCTCTGGTGTGTGTTGGTGACATCTGCGGGAGCTCTGGGGCGGCTCGGTGATGTCTGCTGGAGCTCTGGTGTGGCTCGGTGATGTCTGCGGGAGATCTGGTGTGGCTTGGTGATGTCTGCGGGAGCTCTGGTGTGTGTTGGTGACGTCTGCGGGAGCTCTGGGGCGGCTCGGTGATGTCTGCGGGAGCTCTGGTGTGGCTCGGTGATGTCTGCGGGAACTCTGGTGTGGCTCGGTGATGTCTGCGGGAACTCTGGTGTGGCTCGGTGATGTCTGCGGGAGCTCTGGTGTGGTTCGGTGATGTCTGCGGGAGCTCTGGTGTGGCTCGGTGATGTCTGCGGGAGCTCTGGTGTGGCTCGGTGATGTCTGCAGGAGATCTGGTGTGGCTTGGTGATGTCTGCGGGAGCTCTGGTGTGTGTTGGTGACATCTGCGGGAGCTCTGGGGCGGCTCGGTGATGTCTGCGGGAGCTCTGGTGTGGCTCGGTGATGTCTGCGGGAGCTCTGGTGTGGCTCGGTGATGTCTGCGGGAGATCTGGTGTGGCTCGGTGATGTCTGCGGGAGATCTGGTGCGGCTCGGTGATGTCTGCGGGAGCTCTGGTGTGGCTCGGTGATGTATGCGGGAGCTCTGGTGTGGCTCGGTGATGTCTGCGGGAGATCTGGTGTTGCTCGTGATGTCTGCGGGAGCTCTGGTGTGTGTTGGTGATGTCTGCGGGAGCTCTGGTGTGGCTCGGTGATGTCTGCGGGAACTCTGGTGTGGCTCGGTGATGTCTGCGGGAGCTCTGATGTGGTTCGGTGATGTCTGCGGGAGCTCTGGTGTGGCTCGGTGATGTCTGCGGGAGCTCTGGTGTGGCTCGGTGATGTCTGCAGGAGATCTGGTGTGGCTTGGTGATGTCTGCGGGAGCTCTGGTGTGTGTTGGTGACATCTGCGGGAGCTCTGGGGCGGCTCGGTGATGTCTGCGGGAGCTCTGGTGTGGCTCGGTGATGTCTGCGGGAGCTCTGGTGTGGCTCGGTGATGTCTGCGGGAGATCTGGTGTGGCTCGGTGATGTCTGCGGGAGATCTGGTGCGGCTTGGTGATGTCTGCGGGAGCTCTGGTGTGGCTCGGTGATGTCTGCGGGAACTCTGGTGTGGCTCGGTGATGTCTGCGGGAGCTCTGGGGCGGCTCGGTGATGTCTGCTGGAGCTCTGGTGTGGCTCGGTGTTGTCTGCGGGAGATCTGGTGTGGCTTGGTGATGTCTGCGGGAGCTCTGGTGTGTGTTGGTGACATCTGCGGGAGCTCTGGTGTGGCTCGGTGATGTCTGCGGGAGCACTGGGGCGGCTCGGTGATGTCTGCGGGATCTCTGGTGTGGCTTGGTGATGTCTGTGGGAGCTTTGGTGTGTGTTGGTGACGTCTGCGGGAGCTCTGGTGTGGCTCGGTGATGTCTGCGGGAGCTCTGGTGTGGCTCGGTCATGTCTGCGGGAGCTCTGGTGTGACTCGGTCATGTCTGCGGGAGCTCTGGTGTGTGTTGGTGATGTCTGCGGGAGCTCTGGTGTGACTCGGTGATGTCTGCGGGAGCTCTGGTGTGACTCGGTGATGTCTGCGGGAGCTCTGGTGTGACTCGGTGACGTCTGCGGGAGCTCTGGTGTGTGTTGGTGACATCTGCGGGAGCTCTGGGGCGGCTCGGTGATGTCTGCGGGAGCTCTGGGGCGGCTCGGTGATGTCTGCGGGAGCTCTGGTGTGGCTCGGTGATGTCTGCGGGATCTCTGGTGTGGCTTGGTGATGTCTGTGGGAGCTTTGGTGTGTGTTGGTGATGTCTGTGGGAGCTCTGGTGTGGCTCGGTGATGTCTGTGGGAGCTCTGGTGTGGCTCGGTGATGTCTGCGGGCGCTCTGGTGTGACTCGGTCATGTCTGCGGGAGCTCTGGTGTGACTCGGTCATGTCTGCGGGAGCTCTGGTGTGACTCGGTCATGTCTGTGGGAGCTCTGGTGTGACTCGGTCATGTCTGCGGGCGCTCTGGTGTGACTCGGTCATGTCTGCGGGAGCTCTGGTGTGACTCGGTCATGTCTGCGGGAGCTTTGGTGTGACTCGGTGATGTCTGCGGGAGCTCTGGTGTGACTCGTGATGTCTGTTGGAGTTCTGGTGTGTGTCGGTGATGGCTGTGGGAGCTCTGGTGTGGCTCGGTGATATCTGCGGGAGCTCTGGTGTGACTCGGTGATGTCTGCGGGAGCTCTGGTGTGACTCGTGATGTCTGTGGGAGTTCTGGTGTGGCTCGGTGATGTCTGCGGGAGGTCTGGTGTGTGTTGGTGACGTCTGCGGGAGCTCTGGGGCGCTCGGTGATGTCTGCGGGAGCTCTGGTGTGGCTCAGTGATGTCTGCGGGAGCTCTGGTGTGGCTCGGTGATGTCTGCGGGAGCTCTGGTGTGGTTCGGTGATGTCTGCGGGAGCTCTGGTGTGGCTCGGTGATGTCTGCGGGAGCTCTGGTGTGGCTCGGTGATGTCTGCAGGAGATCTGGTGTGGCTTGGTGATGTCTGCGGGAGCTCTGGTGTGTGTTGGTGACATCTGCGGGAGCTCTGGGGCGGCTCGGTGATGTCTGCGGGAGCTCTGGTGTGGCTCGGTGATGTCTGCGGGAGATCTGGTGCGGCTCGGTGATGTCTGCGGGAGCTCTGGTGTGGCTCGGTGATGTCTGCGGGAGCTCTGGTGTGGCTCGGTGATGTCTGCGGGAGATCTGGTGTTGCTCGTGATGTCTGCGGGAGCTCTGGTGTGTGTTGGTGATGTCTGCGGGAGCTCTGGGGTGGCTCGGTGATGTCTGCGGGAGCTCTGGTGTGGCTCGGTGATGTCTGCGGAGCTCTGGTGTGGCTCAGTGATGTCTGCGGGAGATCTGGTGTGGCTCGGTGATGTCTGCGGGAGATCTGGTGTGGCTTGGTGACGTCTGCGGGAGCTCTGGTGTGTGTTGGTGACATCTGCGGGAGCTCTGGGGCGGCTCGGTGATGTCTGCTGGAGCTCTGGTGTGGCTCGGTGATGTCTGCGGGAGATCTGGTGTGGCTTGGTGATGTCTGCGGGAGCTCTGGTGTGGCTCGGTGATGTCTGCGGGAGCTCTGGGACGGCTCGGTGATGTCTGCGGGAGCTCTGGTGTGGCTCGGTGATGTCTGCGGGATCTCTGGTGTGGCTTGGTGATGTCTGTGGGAGCTTTGGTGTGTGTTGGTGACGTCTGCGGGAGCTCTGGGGCGGCTCGGTGATGTCTGCGGGAGCTCTGGTGTGGCTCGGTGATGTCTGCGGGAGCTCTGGTGTGGCTCGGTGATGTCTGTGGGAGCTCTGGTGTGGCTTGGTGATGTCTGCGGGAGCTCTGGTGTGACTCGGTGATGTCTGCGGGAGCTCTGGTGTGACTCGGTGATGTCTGCGGGAGCTCTGGTGTGGCTCGGTGATGTCTGCGGGAGCTCTGGTGTGGCTCGGTGATGTCTGCGGGAGATCTGGTGTGGCTCGGTGATGTCTGCGGGAGCTCTGGTGTGGCTCGGTGATGTCTGCGGGAGATCTGGTGTGGCTCGGTGATGTCTGCGGGAGCTCTGGTGTGTGTTGGTGATGTCTGCGGGAGCTCTGGTGTGACTCGGTGATGTCTGCGGGAGCTCTGGTGTGACTCGTGATGTCTGTGGGAGCTCTGGTGTGGCTCGTGATATCTGCGGGAGCTCTGGTGTGTGTTGGTGACGTCTGCGGGAACTCTGGGGCGGCTCGGTGATGTCTGCGGGAGCTCTGGTGTGGCTCGGTGATGTCTGCGGGATCTCTGGTGTGACTCGGTGATGTCTGCAGGAGCTCTGGTGTGACTCGGTGATGTCTGCGGGAGCTCTGGTGTGACTCGGTGATGTCTGCGGGAGCTCTGGTGTGACTCGTTATGTCTGTGGGAGTTCTGGTGTGTGTTGGTGATGTCTGTGGGAGCTCTGGTGTGGCTCGGTGATATCTGCGGGAGCTCTGGTGTGACTCTGATGTCTGCGGGAGCTCTGGGGCGGCTCGGTGATGTCTGCGGGAGATCTGGTGTGGCTCGGTGATGTCTGCGGGCGCTCTGGTGTGACTCGGTCATGTCTGCGGGAGCTCTGGTGTGACTCGGTCATGTCTGCGGGAGCTCTGGTGTGACTCGGTCATGTCTGTGGGAGCTCTGGTGTGACTCGGTCATGTCTGCGGGCGCTCTGGTGTGACTCGGTCATGTCTGCGGGAGCTCTGGTGTGACTCGGTCATGTCTGCGGGAGCTTTGGTGTGACTCGGTGATGTCTGCGGGAGCTCTGGTGTGACTCGTGATGTCTGTTGGAGTTCTGGTGTGTGTCGGTGATGGCTGTGGGAGCTCTGGTGTGGCTCGGTGATATCTGCGGGAGCTCTGGTGTGACTCGGTGATGTCTGCGGGAGCTCTGGTGTGACTCGTGATGTCTGTGGGAGTTCTGGTGTGGCTCGGTGATGTCTGCGGGAGGTCTGGTGTGTGTTGGTGACGTCTGCGGGAGCTCTGGGGCGCTCGGTGATGTCTGCGGGAGCTCTGGTGTGGCTCAGTGATGTCTGCGGGAGCTCTGGTGTGGCTCGGTGATGTCTGCGGGAGCTCTGGTGTGGTTCGGTGATGTCTGCGGGAGCTCTGGTGTGGCTCGGTGATGTCTGCGGGAGCTCTGGTGTGGCTCGGTGATGTCTGCAGGAGATCTGGTGTGGCTTGGTGATGTCTGCGGGAGCTCTGGTGTGTGTTGGTGACATCTGCGGGAGCTCTGGGGCGGCTCGGTGATGTCTGCGGGAGCTCTGGTGTGGCTCGGTGATGTCTGCGGGAGATCTGGTGCGGCTCGGTGATGTCTGCGGGAGCTCTGGTGTGGCTCGGTGATGTCTGCGGGAGCTCTGGTGTGGCTCGGTGATGTCTGCGGGAGATCTGGTGTTGCTCGTGATGTCTGCGGGAGCTCTGGTGTGTGTTGGTGATGTCTGCGGGAGCTCTGGGGTGGCTCGGTGATGTCTGCGGGAGCTCTGGTGTGGCTCGGTGATGTCTGCGGAGCTCTGGTGTGGCTCAGTGATGTCTGCGGGAGATCTGGTGTGGCTCGGTGATGTCTGCGGGAGATCTGGTGTGGCTTGGTGACGTCTGCGGGAGCTCTGGTGTGTGTTGGTGACATCTGCGGGAGCTCTGGGGCGGCTCGGTGATGTCTGCTGGAGCTCTGGTGTGGCTCGGTGATGTCTGCGGGAGATCTGGTGTGGCTTGGTGATGTCTGCGGGAGCTCTGGTGTGGCTCGGTGATGTCTGCGGGAGCTCTGGGACGGCTCGGTGATGTCTGCGGGAGCTCTGGTGTGGCTCGGTGATGTCTGCGGGATCTCTGGTGTGGCTTGGTGATGTCTGTGGGAGCTTTGGTGTGTGTTGGTGACGTCTGCGGGAGCTCTGGGGCGGCTCGGTGATGTCTGCGGGAGCTCTGGTGTGGCTCGGTGATGTCTGCGGGAGCTCTGGTGTGGCTCGGTGATGTCTGTGGGAGCTCTGGTGTGGCTTGGTGATGTCTGCGGGAGCTCTGGTGTGACTCGGTGATGTCTGCGGGAGCTCTGGTGTGACTCGGTGATGTCTGCGGGAGCTCTGGTGTGGCTCGGTGATGTCTGCGGGAGCTCTGGTGTGGCTCGGTGATGTCTGCGGGAGATCTGGTGTGGCTCGGTGATGTCTGCGGGAGCTCTGGTGTGGCTCGGTGATGTCTGCGGGAGATCTGGTGTGGCTCGGTGATGTCTGCGGGAGCTCTGGTGTGTGTTGGTGATGTCTGCGGGAGCTCTGGTGTGACTCGGTGATGTCTGCGGGAGCTCTGGTGTGACTCGTGATGTCTGTGGGAGCTCTGGTGTGGCTCGTGATATCTGCGGGAGCTCTGGTGTGTGTTGGTGACGTCTGCGGGAACTCTGGGGCGGCTCGGTGATGTCTGCGGGAGCTCTGGTGTGGCTCGGTGATGTCTGCGGGATCTCTGGTGTGACTCGGTGATGTCTGCAGGAGCTCTGGTGTGACTCGGTGATGTCTGCGGGAGCTCTGGTGTGACTCGGTGATGTCTGCGGGAGCTCTGGTGTGACTCGTTATGTCTGTGGGAGTTCTGGTGTGTGTTGGTGATGTCTGTGGGAGCTCTGGTGTGGCTCGGTGATATCTGCGGGAGCTCTGGTGTGACTCTGATGTCTGCGGGAGCTCTGGGGCGGCTCGGTGATGTCTGCGGGAGATCTGGTGTGGCTCGGTGATGTCTGCGGGAGCTCTGGTGTGTGTTGGTGATGTCTGCGGGAGCTCTGGGGCGGCTCGGTGATGTCTGCGGGAGCTCTGGTGTGGCTCGGTGATGTCTGCGGGAGCTCTGGTGTGGCTCGGTGATGTCTGCGGGAGCTCTGGTGTGGCTTGGTGATATCTGCGGGAGCTCTGGTGTGGCTCTGTGATGCCTGCGGGAGATCTGGTGTGTGTTGGTGACATCTGCGGGAGCTCTGGTGTGGCTCGTGATATCTGCGGGAGCTCTGGTGTGGCTCGGTGATATCTGTGGGAGCTCTGGTGTGGCTCGGTGATGTCTGCGGGAGCTCTGGTGTGGCTCGGTGATGTCTGCGGGAGCTCTGGTTTGGCTCGGTGATGTCTGCGGGAGCTCTGGTGTGGCTCGGTGATGTCTGCGGGAGCTCTGGTGTGGCTCGGTGATATCTGCGGGAGCTCTAGTGTGGCTCTGATGTCTGCGGGAGATCTGGTGTGGCTTGGTGATGTCTGAGGGAGCTCTGGTGTGACTCGTGATGTCTGTGGGAGTTCTGGTGTGTGTTGGTGATGTCTGCGGGAGCTCTGGTGTGTGTTGGTGATGTCTGCGGGAGCTCTGGGGCGGCTCGTGATGTCTGCGGGAGCTCTGGTGTGACTCGTGATGTCTGCGGGAGCTCTGGTGTGTGTTGGTGATGTCTGCGGGAGCTCTGGTGTGGCTCGGTGATATCTGCGGGAGCTCTGGTGTGTGTTGGTGATGTCTGCGGGAGCTCTGGTGTGTGTTGGTGATGTCTGCGGGAGCTCTGGTGTGTGTTGGTGATGTCTGCGGGAGATCTGGTGTGGCTCGGTGATGTCTGCAGGAGATCTGGTGTGGCTTGGTGATGTCTGCGGGAGCTCTGGTGTGTGTTGGTGACATCTGCGGGAGCTCTTGGGCGGCTCGGTGATGTCTGCGGGAGCTCCGGTGTGACTCGGTGATGTCTGCGGGAGCTCTGGTGTGTGTTGGTAATGTCTGCGGTAGCTCTGGTGTGTGTTGGCGTCTGCGGTAGATCTGGTGTGTGTCGGTGATGTCTCTGTTTCCTGTTTCATTTGCAACCTCAATAATATTGACTGAGTTCACAAAATGGGCACTTCCTTGTATACTAAAAAATCAGGTATATTTTGAAAATATTCTAATACAAGAAGTAATGGAATATATAATTATTATTATTATGATGATGTATATTATCTGCTGCAGTAATGATGGAACCATCTGCTCTCTCTCTCTTCAGCCTCCTCCTAAGATTGCGCCCCCTCAGACCAGCAAGAAGAGGAAGCGCGCGGCGGAGGGGAGCCCCGAGACCCAGCCCTTCAAGCCCCTGCTGAGCGGCTCTATCCCCATGGATCAGTTTGTGCAGGCACTGGAGAAGGTGAGAGGGATTTGGTGGCTGCGCCGTCACCATATAGCCGAGAGATCTTGGTGACCGCGCCGAGTCTGCGATATTGGGTACAGCTGGGTACCAGCTTGTATTACAGACGCAGTGAGCGTTCTCACATCCTTATCTCATACATGAATCTTCCTTTGGTGTCAGACATAAAGCACAAGTGGGCAGATGTATTAACCTGGAGAAGGCATAAGGAAGTGATAAACCAGTGATAAGTGCAAGGTGATAAACGCACCAGCCAATCAGCTCCAATATGTAAATTAACAGTTAGGAGCTGATTGGCTAGTGCGTTTATTACTTCCTTATGCAGTTTCCAGGCTTAATACATCTGCCCCAAGGTGTCTAATCAAGTCACGCCATATAAGACAGTAGGCGTTTTCAGCACATATAATGGAACTTTTCACATATAATACTGTGTATATGAATTGCAGTAATTACAACAGAAGTAGGCGTACTGACGTAATTTAGTTACTGTTTTAGCATGTGTTTTTTGTTATTATACTGCACAAGTGATGTGACCGGATCACCACATATGGGATCTGGGACAAACTAGACAGATGTAGCTTTTCTGAGGTTGCGCAGTATTGAATTGGGAGGGGGGGGGGGGGTCTAGCAGGGAGGTTCTGTCACATTGCGCTGTTCACATATTTACTCTTCTATCTCACTTTACCATAAAGCAGGGGTTCTCAAACTCGGTCCTCAGGACCCCACACAGTGCATGTTTTGCAGGTAACCCAGCAGGTGCACAGGTGTATTAATTACTCACTGACCCATTTTAAAAGGTCCACAGGTGGAGCTAATTATTTCACTTGCAATTCTGTGAGGAGACCTGCAAAACATGTACTGTGTGGGGTCCTGAGGACCGAGTTTGAGAACCTGTGCCATAAAGTTAACAGCTTGTAGTACCAGTAATGGCCACTTGGGACTCTTGTAGTAAACACAAAATACCGATTTCCATGGTAGCTGTAGTAAATAAATTCCTAATGGATAAGGATATACTGTACAGGGCTATTGTGGGTAAATCATGCGCTATAGTAATATAAAACAAAATAGTAATAGATATAACTGCTGAACATTTACCGCAGTTAAAATTAGTCCTAAAAATAATACAGTGTAGGAGACCACCAACAGGTTGAACTCGATGGACAAATTGTCTTTTTTCAACCTCAGAAACTATGTGACTATGTAAATAGATGAGAAAAGAGCAGCCTGACTCACTTTCTAATATCCACATCCAGCATTATAGAATCTGGGCTGATTGCCACTAAATGGGGACAACTAGCGTGGGGTTCCCACATCACACTATGGTGGTAATTGAGAATTGATCGTAGCAGCAAATTTTTTAGCAGCTGGGCAAAACCATGTGCACTGCAGGGTTGGGGGGGGGGGGGGGGGGGGGCAGATATAACATTTGCAGAGAGAGTTAGATTTGGGTGGGTTATGTTGTTTCTGTGCAGGGTAAATTCTGGCTGCTTTATTTTACGCTGCAATTTAGATTTCAGTTTGAACGCACCCCACCCAAATCTAACTCTCTCTGCACATGTTACATATGCCCCCCCCCCCCCTGCAGTACACATGGTTTTGCCCAACTGCTAACAAATTTGACGCTACGATCAGGTCTGAATTAGGCCCTATAACCGGGATTCTGCGGGTGTGGTATACAAGTTATTAGGTCAACACCATATGGTCGACAGTCAAAAGGGTCAAAAGGCAGACACCAAAAAAAACAATTATTTTATGTTTTTAAACATTTTTTTCCCCAAATTGTTGAAATTCGTCCTCTTGCGTACTCGCTGCGCTTGCCATGATTCGGGCTTGGTTACTAAAGGTGATAGTTTGTGAGATGGATAGTAAATGGGAAAAAAAAGTTGTAAAAGCATTTAAAAAACCCTAAAAAAAAACATGTCGGACTTTTGACCGGCTGTCGACCTAATGACTTCTCTATCTTTTAAATGTCTTATCAACCACCTCCCGATTCTGCAGGATGCGTCCAATTCATTGTGGGAACTAGCCGTTTCCACAATGTAGTTTTGGTTATTCATTTAGGGATTGATCAAAAATGAAGCCGGCTCCCTTCCGAAGAATGCCTATGCTGCCCCTCCAAGGTGGTGCCTGACCATAAACAAAAAGGAACAGCCCAGGTTAACACACGGTAGATATGCCAACCGGGCACTTTGAAAAAAGTGATGATTAGCTGTGAATCAGGGTCATATGACACCTCCTGGGTGGGGC
Organism: Pseudophryne corroboree; assembly: GCF_028390025.1. Taxonomy (NCBI): domain Eukaryota; kingdom Metazoa; phylum Chordata; class Amphibia; order Anura; family Myobatrachidae; genus Pseudophryne; species Pseudophryne corroboree. The sequence goes on along the minus strand of NC_086447.1, from coordinate 57,156,993 downwards.
AGTAGGAAAACACTGAGGAGGAGCAGGAGCTTTGTAGGGGAAAAGAGGAGGAGTCTGGTTCTGCCCGCCCACGAGGAACAGAGTACTGAATGACCACACCCCTTCCCACCATTCTGTTTTGTTTTTCATTCATATTATCCTCATTCTTCTTTGAGTTTACTTAAAAGTCCACATGTGCGAGACCCATTGCTAAACTGTAAAACACTTCTCCAGTGTGTTCTATAACATGGAAGGAGTAGTCCACCTGGATTATACTACTGTACGTGACTGTGTTGCTATAATTGTACTGTCTGCATTATAGAGGGGTTTCCTATCATCCCGTTGAAATAAAAAAAAATTCACTTTAAGCTGCTTTTTGATTAAACAGAACTAGAACTCCAAATCTTCCCTTTTAGAGTCTGTCCTTCGTAAGCCTATATGTCTAGGAATGTTTGTCTGTAGAATATCGTTTAGACACTGTTTAGTTTTGATGTCCCTTTGCCTCCTACATCTCCGACAATAAATTATTATGGATACAGACATACTTTGTAGTCACTAATTATACATATAAACCCCATTATGGCTTTTCCTGTCTGTTTCCTATTGGAGTTAGATGCCTGGTGCTCTCTATTGTTTGGAGGATTAGGAAGCCCAGGTTCCTCGTATAAATGTCTTCCTTGGGGCTCCTGAGCAATAACACTGATGCGTTCTCTCTTTCCTGTAAATGCGCAGCATGGATTCAGCGACTTGAAGATTGAGGATACCGCCAAGGGTCACATTGTACATCTGCAAGAGGCGGACACGCTTATCCAGTTTGAAGAAGACTCCACCCACATAATCTGCGAGCACGATGAGCGGCTGAGAGTGCGGCTCCGAGACATGGTCCTGAAATTCCTACAGAAGTTTTAGATTTAGCAATCGGGGCGTCTTGGCCTAGGAAAGGAGGATTGCAGCGTACCAGATTCCAACTTCAGGCGTTCGCCAGCAGAGGGCGCTGGAAACAAGAACTGCCCGTGGTTATCCTGCTGCAAACTGATAACCAGTGGTCTTGGTGCTGCCACCTGGCCTGTACGAAGGACTCTGAGCCTTTGTAAATCTGCGCACGTGTACAGAGCCATAATTACATGCCACATTTTTATATTGTCAGGCTGTCCATAGTGTTTTATATTTATTCATCTCCCTCAATTGCTAATAAGAATAACTTTGTTATATTTTCTTACTGCCTAATGATTGAAAACAATCTGTAAATGTATTGACCTCTGTAATAATAAGGGCCTTCTGCCTTTTTCCGTGCAGCAACATTGTTTCAATAATTTAAAGAATGTAATCTTAGTAATTACTGTTCAGTAAATCTGTATGGGTAGGAATGAGAGAGCTGGGACTATGACTATCAAACAATTCATACATATCATCTGCACTCTCCAGATCACAAGTAGATAGGATACAAACTTACTACCGGTATAAAAAATATGTATATAATGAAGGTAAGCTGATTTGCTTTGTTATCACTGTGGGGTTGGGGGGGGGCGGGGGTGGAATTAATGTGGCTAAAACAGTGGTTCCCAAACTTTTTTGAATCCCGACGCCCTAGTGTATCAGAATTTTACACCCCTAGGCCAAAAGTTTCTTATTGAGAAAATCATATAAAAATATTATATGTCATCCTTAGGTTAGTTCAGTGGTGACGGGCAGGATTCACTTCTGTTTATCCTTATATTTTATTTTGGAAGTCACCAGCACTGGTTTTGTCTATTGCATTGAATATAAATAATTTGGATTGGGCCGGGACTGCCAACCCAGGACACCCCTGCAAAGGCCACAATTTGGGAACTTCTGGGGCTTAAAGGCCACTTCAATTAACGTATTTTTCACACTGCTTTTAACAGTCAGACTTTGCTGGCACAAGTTGTGCAGGAGTTACAGTAACACCTTGCACAGATCTTCTTAAAGTAGCTCATTATATAGAATGTGCATATACTGAAGTGGGAGGATATTGGATGGCAGCCCAACCGTTTATCATGGCCGACTCCTGCTCCACCAAACAAAAAAAACTAAATGAATTGCCTGAGCCGGGAGGCGGGGATATAGGGGGCTGGCCCAGTGCATCCCGGGAGTCTGAAAAGCTTAGCTTTTTGGTGCCCAATCTGCGGTCGCTTCATCATATCTCAAGGTTGATCCTGTGGATCACTGTGGACCCTGATAGAGAAACATAAAATGCATTGTTTCAGAAAACTATGGGGCTTATTCAATTGGCTATCGTACTTACCAGAGGCTAGACCCTCCTGAGGTGCTAACAGAATTCTGCGGTAAGTAGGGCCTTTTGTCCTTACAGCGGCCTCTGCAAGTGCGCTGTCCCACATCTCCAGGCAGTTAGCCCAGAATCTGTGGGTAAACGCACCTTAGCTCGCGCGCTTCCAGTTGGAGGAAATGGGCGTAAAATTGAATAGCTACAGATGCTAAACCTGAAGGCTATCGGGTTACTATTCCCAATAGATGTCCACGTGGATAGTAAATCGACTGTTTGTGTGTCAACCACTGACCTGTTGACCTTTCACCTGTTGATATTTTGTACCATATGGTGTTGACCTATTGACCTAGACATTGCCGATCTATCATCCAGATACCAGTCTGTTTCCATCAGAAAGTCAGCGGTGAAGCAGAGCCTTAATTTGCCCCTGTTTAGGGCATAAAACCAATTTAACATCTAAAGTGTAAAGGGGTTTATTGAGGCTACCTCTCCCTCCCCTCGCTGTTGCTCTCCGCATTTATGTACGTTTGCGCTGAGAGTCGCTTTTCCCTGCTAGATAAATAGAATCTGCGTTCCTAGTAATAAATAGATTCTGAGTGAGTCGGCCGTTTGGACAACCACAGTCGGAGCGTCCGGGGATAATGTGCATTTCACTCCCTGGAGATGGATTAATTGCTTTTATTTTTTTATAAGTTGCATGATTATAATTTTATATTGCTTTAATACCACTGGGGTTGTGTGCGTTTCTCAACTTCAAGTGTACAAAGATCAATAAGAATCCTCACGGCACCTCTTACATGTAACGCGCCAACCACGCAGCTTCATGGGCTGAACAAGCCTGCTATCGTTTTCTCCAAGATGTGTGGATTGGAGTGGCTTTCAGTTTACAAGTGCAAAATAGTAAATGTATAAAATATATATATGTATGGAGATATATACACTGCTCAAAAAAATAAAGGGAACACTTAAACAACACAATGTAACTCCAAGTCAATCACACTTCTGTGAAATCAAACTGTCCACTTAGGAAGCAACACTGATTGACAATCAATTTCACATGCTGTTGTGCAAATGGAATAGACAACAGGTGGGAATTATAGGCAATTAGCAAGACACCCCCAATAAAGGATTTGTTCTGCAGGTGGTGACCACAGACCACTTCTCAGCTCCTATGCTTTCTGGCTGATGTTTTGGTCACTTTTGAAAGCTGGCGGTGCTTTCACTCTAGTGGTAGCATGAGACGGAGTCTTCAACCCACACAGGTGGCTCAGGTAGTGCAGCTCATCCAGGATGGCACATCAATGCGAGCTATGGCAAGAAGGTTTGCTGTGTCTGTCAGCGTAGTGCCCAGAGCATGGAGGCACTACCAGGAGACAGGCCAGTACATCAGGAGACGTGGAGGAGGCCGTAGGAGGACAACAACCCAGCAGCAGGACCGCTACCTCCGCCTTTGTGCAAGGAGGAACAGGAGGAGCACTGCCAGAGCCCTGCAAAATGACCTCCAGCAAGCCACAAATGTGCATGTGTCTACTCAAACGATCAGAAACAGACTCCATGAGGGTGGTATGAGCGCACGATGTGGACTGGCCCGCCCGTTCCCCAGACTTGAATCCACTTGAGCACATCTGGGACATCATGTCTCGCTCCATCCACCAACGCCACATTGCACCACAGACTGTCCAGGAGTTGGCGGATGCTTTAGTCCAGGTCTGGGAGGAGATCCCTCAGGAGACCATCCGCCACCTCATCAGTAGCATGCCCAGGCGTTGTAGGGAGGTCATACAGGCACGTGGAGGCCGCACACACTACTGAGCCTCATTTTGACTTGTTTTAAGGACATTAGATCAAAGTTGGATCAGCCTGTAGTGTGTTTTTCCACTTTAATTTTGAGTGTGACTCCAAATCCAGACCTCCATGGGTTAATAAATTTGATTTCCATTGATAATTTTTGTGTGATTTTGTTGTCAGCACATTCAACTATGTAAAGAACAAAGTATTTAATAAGAATATTTCCTTCATTCAGATCTAGGATGTGTTATTTTAGGGTTCCCTTTATTTTTTTGAGCTGTGTGTGTGTGTGTGTGTGTGTGTGTGTGTGTGTGTGTGTGTATATATATATATATATATATATATATACACACACACACACACACACAGTATGTTTTCTACTGTATTAGGTTGCAATGTTCTGTGTTGCGTTTCCACATACTATAAAGATATGTCAGAGAAGCAAGTTAATAAATGTTTCCTGGGGCATTGCGCAGATCATTGCACTACTAATAGATACAAAACAGCCATAACACAAAAGACACTGACCGGTGAAGGGGTGAGATATATCAGGCACCAAGTGAACAGTCCGTTCTGAAAGTTGTAGTGTAAGACGCAGGATTAATGAGCAAGCGTAAGCATCTGAGCCACTTTGACAAGGGCCAAACTGTGATGGGTCAGAGTATCTCCAAAACAGCAAGGCTTGTGGGGTGTTCCCGGTGTAAAAAGTCGCCCAATGAAGGGCAATCGTGATAGGGTTATGGGTGACCAAGGCTCGTGGGTAGTGAAGACTAACCCGTCTGGTCCTATCCCACAGAAGAGCTACTGTAGCACAAATTGCTGAGAAAGTTAATGCTGGCTGTTATAGAACGGCGTTAGATACACACAGTGCGTGTATGGGGCTGCGTAGCCTCAAACCAGTCACAGGGTCCATACTGACCCCAGACCACCACAAAAGCGAATACGATGGGTTCGTGAGCATCAGAACTGGACCATGGGACAACAAAAGAAGGAAGCCTGGTCTGATGATTCACGTTTTCGTATACGTTATGTGGCCATGTGCGTCATTTACCTGGGGAGGATATGGAACCAGGATGCACTATAGGAAGATGGCGGAGGCTGTGTGATGCTCCGGGCATTGCTCTGCTGGGAAAGCTGGGGTCCTGTTGTTCCTGTGGATGTTACATGACACGTACCACTACCAAAACATTGTTGTAGGCCAAGTGCACACGTTCATGGTATGCCCTGATGGCAAAGTCCTCTTTAAGCAGTATAATGCGCCATGTTACTCTGCAGACATTGCTCTAGAATGGTCTGAGGAACATGGTAGAGAGATCAAAGTATTGACTTGGCCTCTAAATTCCCAAGATCTCAATCCAATGGAACATCTGTGGGATGTGCTGGAAACACAAATCCGAACCGCGGAGGCACTACCTGCAACTTACAGAACTTAAAGGATCTGCTGCTACCGTCTTGGTGCCAGATACCTAAAGACATCTTCAGAGGTCTTGTGGAGTCCATGCCTTGATGGGTCAGAGCTGTTTTGGGGGCACGAGGGGGCCTACACCAGAGCCTAATTAAGGGTGGACACAAGGGGCAGATGCCCCAGGCCCCCCTCTCTCAGGTGGCCCCCTATCCTTTAATTACAGCTGCAGTGCAGAGCATTATTTTCATGTACGTGCCAATCTTAACTGCCCTGGGTCCCTGAAAAGCCTTAATTTAGCTCCCACCTACACAATATTAGGTAGGTCATTTTACTGTTATGGCTGATTAGTGTATATGCATTTGTCAATATAAATGTATTGTTCTTAAATACACAACACACAAGGCACTATTTTGGTGATCTTATGGCTTTCTACAAGGTAAGATAGGGATTTGCAAAAAATGCAAAATCATACACTTGGGTCTCAAAAATCCAAAGGCTAAATATAGAATTAATGGCCTTATACTGGAAACTACTGAGGAGGAAAGGGATCTAGGAGTCACTATTTCAGGTGACTTAAAGGCAGGTAAGTAATATAACAAAGCAATGAGGAAGGCTAGTTAAATGCTTGGCTGCATTGGGAGAGGAATCAGTAGCAGAAAGAAAGAAGTAATAATGCCACTGTATAGGTCATTGGTATGGCCGCATCTGGAATAGTGATGAGCGGGTTCGGTTCCTCGGGATCCGAACCCCCCCGAACTTCACCCATTTTACACGGTTCCGAGGCAGACTCGAATCTTCCCGCCTTGCTCGGTTAACCCAAGCGCGCCCGAACGTCATCCCGCTGTCAGAGTCTCGCGTGATTCGTATTCTATATAAGGAGCCGCGCGTCTCCGCCATTTTCACTCGTGCTTTGGAGATGATAGCGAGAGGACGTTGCTGCGTTCTCTCAGTTTCTGTGTTCAGTGTGCTTGCAAATATCTGTGCTCAGTGTGCTTGCAAATATCTGTGCTCAGTGTGCTGAAAATATCTACGTTCTCTGCCTGAAAAACGCTCCATATCTGTGCTGCACTGTAGTATATAGTAGGAGGACAGTGCAGAATTTTGCTGTGACCACCAGTATATATATATATATATATATATATATATATATATATAGCAGTACGGTTCAGTAGTCCACTGCTCTACCTCTGTGTCGTCAAGTATACTATGCATCTATATCTGTGCTGCATTTTAGTTGTGCGCAGTATATAGTAGGAGGATAGTGCAGAATTTTGCTGTGACCACCAGTATATATATAGCAGTACGGTACAGTAGTCCATTGCTCTACCTCTGTGTCGTCAAGTATACTATGCATCCATACCTGTGCTGCATTTTAGTTGTGCGCAGTATATAGTAGGAGGACAGTGCAGAATTTTGCTGTGACCACCAGTATATATATATATATATATATATATATATATAGCAGTACGGTACAGTAGTCCACTGCTCTACCTCTGTGTCGTCAAGTATACTATGCATCCATACCTGTGCTGCATTTTAGTTGTGCGCAGTATATAGTAGGAGGGGACAGTGCAGAATTTAGCTGTGACCACCAGTATATAGCAGTACGGTACATTAGTCCATTGCTCTACCTCTGTGTCTACAAGTATACTATGCATCCATACCTGTGCTGCATTGTAGTTGTGCACAGTATATAGTAGGAGGACAGTGCAGAATTTTGCTGTGACCACCAGTATATATATAGCAGTACGGTACAGTAGTCCATTGCTCTACCTCTGTGTCGTCAAGTATACTATGCATCCATACCTGTGCTGCATTTTAGTTGTGCGCAGTATATAGTAGGAGGACAGTGCAGAATTTTGCTGTGACCACCAGTATATATATATAGCAGTACGGTACAGTAGTCCATTACTCTACCTCTGTGTCGTCAAGTATACTATGCATCCATACCTGTGCTGCATTTTAGTTGTGCGCAGTATATAGTAGGAGGACAGTGCAGAATTTTGCTGTGACCACCAATATATATATATAGCAGTACGGTACAGTAGTCCATCGCTCTACCTCTGTGTCATCAAGTATACTATGCATCCATACCTGTGCTGCATTTTAGTTGTGCGCAGTATATAGTAGGAGGACAGTGCAGAATTTTGCTGTGACCACCAATATATATATAGCAGTATGGTACAGTAGTCCATCGCTCTACCTCTGTGTCATCAAGTATACTACAAAAGTTCAGTAAAATAAAATGACCCAAAAATCAAAATTAAAAGCGTCTGATGAGAAGCGTAAACTTGCCAATATGCCATTTACGACACGGAGTGGCAAGGAACGGCTGAGGCACTGGCCTATGTTCATGGCTAGTGGTTCAGATTCAAATGATTCATCCTCTCACTAGAAAACTGCAGTGCCACTCCTAGATGGGCCAGGTGTTTGTGTCGGCCACTTGGGTCGCTTAGCTTAGTCACACAGCTACCTCATTGCACCTCTTTTTTTCTTTGCATAATGTGCTGTTTGGGGACTATTTTTTAAATCTGCCATCCTATCTGATACTGCAGAGCCACTCCTAGATGGGCCAGGTGTTTGTGTCGGCCACTTGGGTCGCTTAGCTTAGTCACACAGCTACCTCATTGCGCCTCTTTTTTCTCTTTGCATCATGTGCTGTTTGGGGACTATTTTTTAAATCTGCCATCCTGTCTGACACTGCAGTGCCACTCCTAGATGGGCCAGGTGTTTGTGTCGGCCACTTGGGTCGCTTAGCTTAGCCATCCAGCGACCTTGGTGCACCTCTTTTTTTCTTTGCATCATGTGCTGTTTGGGGACTATTTTTTAAATCTGCCATCCTGTCTGACACTGCAGTGCCACTCCTAGATGGGCCAGGTGTTTGTGTCGGCCACTTGGGTCGCTTAGCTTAGACATCCAGCGACCTCGGTGCAAATTTTAGTACTAAAAATAATATTGTGAGGTGTTCAGAATAGACTGGAAATTAGTGGAATTTATGGTTATTGAGGTTAATAATACTATGGGATCAAAATGACCCCCAAATTCTATGATTTAAGCTGTTTTTCAGGGGTTTTTGTAAAAAAACACCCGAATCCCACAAAAAATTTTCAGGGAGGTTTTGCCAAAACGCATCCGAATCCAAAACACGGCCGCGGAACCGAATCCAAAACCAAAACCCAAAGCCCGAAAAATTTCCGGTGCACATCACTAATCTGGAATATTGTGTTCAATTCTGGAGACCATATCTTCAGAAGGATATAAATACATTAGAGACTGTACAAAGAAGGGCAACTAAAATGGTGCATGGCCTACATCACAAAACATACCCAGAAAGACTAAGAAATCTCAATATGTATAGTTTGGAGCAGAGAAAGGAAAGGGGGGACATGATAGAGACTGTCTCATATACAAAGGGTTTTAACAAAGTCCAGGAGCAAAACATTCTCCATATGAAGAGAAGCAATAGGACACGAGGACATGCACTGAGACTGGAGGGGGGGAGGTTCAGGGGAAATTTGCAGAAAAATTATTTCACAGAAAGGGTAGTGGACAAGTGGAATAGCCTCCCATCAGAGGTGGTAGAGGCTAAGACAGTAGAGCAATTTAAACATGCATGGGATAGACATAAGGATATACTTACAAAGAAATAAAGATTGAGCTAAAAATATGGTTAAAAAAAAAAGGGGGGCAGACTAGATGGGCCAAGTGGTTCTTATCTGCCGTCAAATTCTATGTTTCTATGGATTTATACGGAAGCATTATCCATTTATCGATTCCAAAACCTTTGCTTCTAGAACTGTCCCATCCTAGACCCTGTCAGCTCTGCCCTGGAGCCGTCCTAAAGTAACATTATAAAGTCTTATAAATAATACACGGTAGCAAACAACCCTCTACAAGAGCATTACCTAATCCGCTGTTGCACTAAATAAAAGCATTGCAGGCCTAGGCTGCGGGGCCTATGAGCGTATAATTACAGCCAGAGAGTGTATTCCGCAGTCCGCTGGCTGTAATCTTCCACAGACATGTTATAACTGTACATTTAATAACTCTGTACGTGGTATTTCATTGCTCTTAACCATGAGACGGCCAGACAGCCATAAACATAAATTGTAACCCACTCAGAGATGGAACTCTGCTTTCAATTACAAAGCAGCCTATATACATTGAACCCGCAAGCCCCAATACTTCACACAACTTGAAAGGGAGCTGTTTAGTTTTTATTTCATCCCTGCAAAAATTTTCACCTTAAAGGGAAACCGCTGCTGAGACGCAAGTTCTGGCTGTATAGAAGGGGGTTCTTCACTCACATACAACGGGTGACTTCCCAAACCTGGCCACTAGAAGTGGAAAGTGCTTTGTAATTCCTCAAGGAGGGATTCTCTACTGATCCAGTGCTTAACATTATTATTATTATTATTATTACCAGTTATTTATATAGCGCACACATACTCCGCAGCGCTTTACAGAGAATATTTAGCCATTCACATCGGTCCCTGCCCCAGTGGAGCTTACACTCTATATTCCCTGCCACATGTACACGCGCACACATTCATACTAGGGTTAATTTTTGTTGGGATCCAATTGACCTACCAGTATATTTTTGGATTGTGGGAGGAAACCGGAGTACCCGGAGGAAACCCACGTAAGTACGGGGAAAATATACAAACTCCGCACAGGCAGAGCCATGGTGGGAATGGAACCCATGACCTCAGTGCTGTGAGGCAGTAATGCTAACCATTACACCATCCGTACTGTCCAACATCTCAAGACTTATGTTTTACCTCGAAGTTGAAGCCCCGTGAGTTGGAGCAGGGTCAGCCCTATCCCAGGAAATTAGTCTTAAGATAAGTACACACAATACAATTATTGGGGCGATATGCCAACAATCTGGTGATTGGCCTAATTAACTGAATAGTGTGTACGAACGATCGTTTCAGTGTTTCGACGATAACTCGGACAAAACCTGCCCACAAATACGACCGTTCAATTATCTGATCTGTCGCGCAAGACTGAAAATCTCCCCGCAATCTCCCGATATCAACCAGTGTGTGTGCATTCTAAATAATTTGACTATACGTTCAGGTGTAAAAATCGGGTAATGCGTGGGTAAACATTATTTTTCCACTCAACCGATATCACGAGAAATAAGCAGATTTTTCTAAAATAAAGTGATATCGGGACTTTTCTCTGGGCGAATAATTGTCCCAATTAAGTCAGATTCGATCCTCTGGTTTCTGCTCCAATTCTTAACTGTCAGAAAGAGTCAATTTATTAGAGGTTTAAAAAAAACGTTCGCTGTGAAACTTGCTTAAGAGCATTGGAAGAAACTTCTGGAAGCAGGACATTACTCGTTATCTACACGGATCACAAAATCGTTAATGTCTGCAATAAGGGGTGCCACCGCGTTTTTAGGTTGTGGGGGCTAGGATATAATTTCATTTTGGCTTCCCTAAATTGGTGAATGTTGCCCCCTCAGGGGCAGCTGGACTTACCCTCCGCACAGTGGTGGTTTAATGTGCGGGCTAGCGGGGAGGGCGCCCGGGATGCTGCAGCCTGAGGCTCTACTTAGCGCAACATGTGTCAGGGGCTCTGCCTGGCACAAGGACACTACTGTGCGGTGTAATGTGTATTGGTACTATTCTCTGGCCATGCCCCTTCCCATAATGCCACACCCCTATATTTTTTATGCTCGCCTTAAGCGCACAGTGTCCCTGTTTTAAATGAGGTGGGCGCCAAAGGAAATGTTCGCCCTGGGCGCCACACCACCTACCTGATGATGTATCTATCTACAGATGTGTCCGGGCTCATCTTTGCTGCTAGCAGCGGTAAACGAGTCACGTGCCCGTTTGTGCGGGCACTGCATTTGCACTCGCAATCCCGCTTGGTGCACGCACTCCCACGGACGTATACGCACACAGCGAATGCCAATAATCGCAGAGGACCAGTCTGTATCTATACATACACGCACACATACAGATGTAACCATGTTCAGCTTTGTCGCGATGCAGCATGCTATATTGCGGCTTGCTGCATGGTGCACCAGGCTGCAAATATTTGCAGCCGGCGATCGCTCCATTAATTCCTACTGATGTGCACAGGTGTACACGCGCACACATCATAGTTGCAGGCTCACTAGTCGCACCAGCTATGCCACGATGTGTAATAATCATCACACAAATAACAGAGCAAGGCTACATCTGTACACACACATCTACTGTATGTTAAAAACAGCGTAGAGAACACTATGGGGATTACAGATAATAGTGTATTACACCATAATAAGGATCCCATTTATTATTTATTGAGTTTTAGACACGATAAATACAATTTCTTAGTGCTGCTATTCAGGGTTGCCTTCAAGAGTGGGTAAGGGGGTCGGAAAAGGATGAAGGGGGTGCGGAGGGTGATGTGGGGAGGAACATATGAAGTGGGAGGTGAGAAAGGCACAAGGCCAGTCCCGCAGTAACTAGTCACACACTTTAGGGGCTGGAGCTGAGTGCAGATGGACAAAGACCCTGGAGGCAGGTGGAGAAAGACCCTGAAGGCAGGAGGAGAAGGGCCCTGGAGGCAGGAGGAGAAGGGCCCTGGAGGCAGGAGGAGAAGGGCCCTGGAGGCAGGTGGAGAAAGACTCTGAAGACAAGAGGAGAATGGCCCTGGAGGCAGGTGGAGAAAGACCCTGAAGGCAGGATGAGAAGGGCCCTGGAGGCAGGAGGAGAAGGGCCCTGGAGGCAGGAGGAGAAGGGCCCTGGAGGCAGGAGGAGAAGGGCCCTGGAGGCAGGAGGAGAAGGGCCCTGGAGGCAGGAGGAGAAGGGCCCTGGAAGCAGGAGGAGAAGGGCCCTGGAGCAGGAGGAGAAGGGCCCTGCAGGCAGGAGTAGAAGGGCCCTGCAGGCAGGTGGAGAAGGGCCCTAGAGGCAGGATGAGAAGGGCCCTGGAGGCAGGAGGAGAAGGGTCCTGGAAGCAGGAGGAGAAGGGCCCTGCAGGCAGGAGTAGAAGGGCACTGCAGGCAGGTGGAGAAGGGCCCTAGAGGCAGGATGAGAAGGGCCCTGGAGGCAGGTGGGAGAAGGACCCTGGAGTCAGGTGGAGAAGGCTATGGGGAGGGAGGAGGTTAAGCATCCCGAAAGAGGATTATCTCCATCACTAAAACATTGGAATTGGGATCACGAAGATGAAAATGTTGGAACTAGTCCTGATTTTTTTTTTAACGTTACATTTTATGAAGGTTGGCCTAATGTAAATCAGCACATTTAATATACATTCCCTAGTATCTTGAATGGACAAGCTGAAAACAATTTATAGCGCTGTATCTATCCCAGATTTTTATCAAGCTTGAAAAGACGCAATCTGTGGGAATAAGTCATTTTCTGTAAAGGCAATTCTTTGTTTTAGCATTGTGTACTGAGGACTTGATGGCTTGGCCGGAGGTCTCCAGGGCTTGGCCAAGTTTAGTCTTGCTTACAACAATGGATTCATTAATAGAAGACGTTGAACTGTAGATAGTTCTGGATCTTCAGTCAAGACAAGACTTGGGGTGGGGAAGGGAAGTTCCCAGTCAGACACTAGCTGGAGTGTGTGCGCTGCTTCTCTCCTATATATCTTTATTTGGACACCATCCCAGACATGACGTGTAGCAAAGTCAGTACTGATTAATGTGATTTGATGTCTTATAATCTCACGGATGAGTTTGAGTCGTGCCCGTTGATTCCCAGCACTGATGGCATTGGGCCTATTTCAGACCTGACCGCTGTTGTGCGATTTCGCATGACGGGCGATTATCAAACGACTGCACGTCCGTATGGATCACAATGCGCAGGCGCAAGGCCAAACTGCGATAGAATGGCGCAAAAATTTAGATTGCTAGATGTACGCAAGCTGATTGACAGGAAGTGGACGTTTATGGGTGGTAACTGGACGTTTTCTGGGAGTATCAGAAAAAACCGCAGGCGTTCCCAAGCGTTGTCAGGGCGGGTGTGTGACGTCAGCTCCGGCCTGATCAGCCTGTGTGTATCGCACTGTAGGAGTAAGTCCTGGGCTGCGCACAGACTGGAAAAATATCATTAGATGGTGAGTGAGGTGTGAACGGATTTGCGGATGTCCGCTGTCTGGTGAAGTTTTTGCACGGCGTACGCATGCATTCGCACACTAGCACGGGGCGGGTTTTCACTCTCTATGGGTGGCGGATATCTGATCGCAGACCTCTGCAAAAACGCACAGCAGCGATCAGCTCTGAATTAGGCCCATTGTCCTCAGTTCATATTGCCACATTGCAGTGCCTCCGATTCATATTATGCCACACTACATTGCCCCAGATAATTTTATACCACGTTGTAGCATCCCTGTTTCATATTATTCCACACTGTATTGCCCGCAGTTCATACAGTGCAACATTTCAGTGCCCCCAATTAATGTTATGCCACAACACAGTGCCCCCAGCTCATGTTACGTCATATTACAGTGTCCCCTGTTCTTACTAAGCCATACTATAGTGCAGGGGTGTTTTAACAGAGGAGGGGGCCCCTGTGCAGACTCCTGGTGGGCCCCCTCCTCTGTACGGCGCAGTAGTCTCCGGCACTGTACCGAAGTATACTGCACATGTGCAGGTCTCTGGAAACATGGTGCCTGCGATGTTCCAGAGACCAGTTTCACTAATGTGCATGCACGGTGGCCATTTTGGGTGTGATTTTTGCATCGGCTGCAGACTCCGGAAAGGTAAGTAGACCCAAGGACACGTGTGCACCACACACACTGCACCCATTATAGAAACGCCAGTGCTATAGTGCCTCTGATTCAGACCCTCTTTACCACTGCCACATCCACTACACAGGTCATTCAGAAAATGGAATATCACCCCATTTGGGCCAGGCACCAGACCCAGTTGCTTAACAAGCAATTATGGGAACCTGGTAGACACTACGTGACCTGTGTCCGGGTCCACCTAAGCCTCTGGGCCCCATAGCAGTGGCACTCCTGCACCCACTATAGCTATGGACATAAATACAGCGGCATTTTTGTGGACTGCGGGAAGAAATGAGGTCACGCGCCAAAAAAGTAGCACTAACATGGGGAAACATACAAACTCTACACCTATACAGCCCAAGTAATCTGTATGCACCCCACTGCAGCCCAATCTACCCCATGTTATACTGGTTCCATGACACCTGTTTAGTTTTAAGCATTAGTGGGTATTACATTCTTTGTCCACTGTGTCCTCTCCTCTGTGTTTTCTTTCTTTCCTTAAATATCAGCTTAGAGATTCATAAATGCATATCGGGCTTATTTCATATTTGGCTGTGTGATTCCATGCAAAAAAAGATGCAACTGTATCAGGAGGCATCTGTCAGTGCGCGCTATGGGAGAGATGTCATGACGTCTCTCATATACTTCTGGGGTGCTGGACGCCAGGAGGATCACAGCGGTCGGACGCGGGAGCGGGGCTTGGTAAGTATGGTGTTTTTTGTTTTTTTCTGAGTGTGTTAGCGGCGCGTCTACTGGGGGTAAACTACATGGGGGCAAACTACAGGGGCGCATTACTACTGGGGGCATGACTACAGGGGCTAAACTACTGGGGGCATTACTATTTGGGGGCTAAACTACAGGGGTGCTAAACTACAAGGGGGCAAACTACAGGGGGCATTACTACAAGGGGGCTAAACTACTGGGGGCTTTATACTTGGGGCAAGCTACTTGGGGCTAACTACTGGGGGCAAGCTACAAGGGGGCAAACTACAGGGGAGCATTACTACTTGGGCCGCCTGTCAGTGTCTGCGCACGCCTATGCTTGGGGCAAACTACTGGGGGCATAACTACAGGGACTAAACTAGTTGGGGCTAAACTACAAGGGGGGAAACTACAGGTTGCATTACTACTGGGGGCTAAACTACAAGGGGGCTAAACTACTGGGGGCATTACTACTGGGGACAAACTACAGAGGCGCATTACTACTGAGGGCATAACTACAGGGGCATTACTACTGAGGGCATAACTACAGGGGCATTACTACTGGGGGCATAACTACAGGGGCTAAACTACAGGGGGGCTAAACTACAAGGGGGCTAAACTACAAGGGGGCAAACTACAGGGGGCATAACTACAGGGGCTACACTACTGGGGGCATTCCTACTTGGGGCAAACTACATGGGGCTAAACTACAGGGGCATTACTACTGGGGGGCATTACTACTGGGGGCATAACTACAGGGGCTAAACTACTGGGGGCATTACCACTGGGAGGCTAAACTAAAGTGGGGGTAAACTACCGGGGTCATAACTGCAGGGGCATTACCACTGGGGACATAACTACTGGGGACTAAACGACTAGGGGCATTACTACAGGCGACATTACTACCGGGGGCAATACTACACAGGGGCATTACCATTAAGGGCATTACTAATAGGGGCACTACTAATGAGGGCATTGTAAAGGGGGCACTTCATAAGGGGCATCACTCCTGGGGACATAAGGGGCACTATTACTGGGGGCATTGCATAAGGGGCACCACTACTATGGGCTCTGTATAAGGGGCACTACCAGTACAGTGGACATTGCATAAGGAGCACTACTACTGTAGTCATTGTAAAAGGGGTGCTACTGCTCTGGGCATTGTGTATTAGGGGTGCTACTACTGTGGGTATTATTACCATTGTGTGACCACACCCCTTTCTTTTTGTGACCACACCCCTTTATATTGCATGGGGGGGGGGGGAGTTCCACCACCTCTTTAGGACCACTTTAAGCACTGATTAGGCCCATAGTCAATTATCCCCCTGTCTGTGCTATGTATAGGTAAGCTATTACGGGCAGGGCCCTCCACCCTCCTGTTATTCCCTAGCACACTCCATGTCACCAGTGGGCAGCTCCCTTGTCTCTCCTCTTCAGTGACTGTGAGTCCAGCTCTGTTTGCTCATCCCCATGCTGAGTCCCTGAGCTCGGATTTGATTCGCCACTGGATGCTCCTGCTCTGTCCTAGCCAGTCTGTTGTGTTACAGCATTGTATAGCGTTGGCCAGCGTTGTATATTGTATATATGCCCTGATACTACAGTATGTTACTATGATATGTTTCGATGTTTATCCTGTACAGTGCTGTAGTTAATAATTATCTATAATACTTATTCATTTGTAACTAACTTGTACAGTATGTGATTATAAAGGCTGCCTGGTATATTCTCCCATATGATGTATTTCGATTCCTATGACAATTTAAGGCATTTTCTGAGGCTTCGGGAATTTATCAAGATATCGTTTTGGAACACACCCCTAACCTAGCTCCCCACCCCCTTCTATCTTCCCCGCTCTCTCTACTTGCTCTATTTCTTTATTCACAAGGGTATATTTGCCCTAATTCCCTTCTTACAGGACATCTCTTAGAGACTATCCCTCCAACCTTCATAAAATGCGCATAATGACAATTTTGTAATGTAGTATACACCAATGTTCTATTACTCGTTTGTACTGTTTGTATTACCCTTTTGTACTGTGTGTATTACCCTTTGTACTGTGTGTATTACCCTTTCGTATTGTATGTATTACCCTTTTGTACTGTGTGTATTACCCTTTGTATTTTGTGTATTACCCTTTTGTATTATGTGTATTACCCTTTTGTACTGTGTGTATTAGCCTTTTGTACTGTGTGTATTACCCTTTGTACTTTGTGTATTACCCTTTTGTATTGTGTGTATTACCCTTTTGTACTGTGTGTATTACCCTTTTGTACTGTTTGTATTACCCTTTTGTATTGTGCGTATTACTCTTTTGTACTGTTTGTATTACCCTTTTGTATTGTGTGTATTACCCTTTGTACTGTGTGTATTACCCTTTTGTATTGTGTGTATTACCCTTTTGTATTGTGTGTATTACTCTTATGTATTGTGTGTATTACCCTTATGTACTGTGTGTATTACCCTTTGTACTGTTTGTATTACCCTTTTGTACTGTGTGTATTACCCTTTGTACTGTGTGTATTACACTTTTGTACTGTTTGCATTACCCTTTTGTACTGTTTGTATTACCCTTTTGTACTGTTTGTATGGTATGCAGTTGAGTTGCCAGCAGTTGGGATCCTGGCGGTCAGGATACCGACGCTACCTTTTGTATTGTGTGTATTACCCTTTTGTACTGTGTGTATTACCCTTTGTACTGTGTGTATTACCCTTTTGTATTGTGTATATTATCCTTTTGTACTGTGTGTATTACCCTTTGTACTGTGTGTATTACCCTTTTGTATTGTGTGTATTACCCTTTTGTATTGTGTGTATTACCCTTTTGTACTGTTTGTATTACCCTATTGTATTGTGCGTATTACCTTTTTGTATTGTGTGTATTACCCTTTTATACTGTTTGCATTACCCTTTTGTACTGTTTGTATTACCCTTTTGTACTGTTTGTATTACCCTTTTGTACTGTTTGTATGGTACGCAGTTGAGTTGCCAGCAGTTGGGATCCTGGCGGTCAGGATACCGATGTCGGGATCCCAACTGCTGACAATGCCGACAGACGAAATCCTGGCTAACAGAGGCTATTCCCACTCATGGGTATCCATAACACCCATAGAGTGGGAATAGAACCTGTGGCGAGCGCAGCGAGCCCGCAAGGGGACTCTTTACACTCGCCCCGCTGCCAGCATACTGATGATCAGGATGCCGTTGTCGGTACACTGACAGCCGGCATCCCGATCGTCTATAAATCCTACTGATCCCGTTTGTATTACCCTTTTGTATTGCATGTATTACCCTTTTATGCTGTTAGTATTAATTAACCTTTTCTATTGTGTGTATTGCCCTTTGTACTGTGTGTATTACCCTTTGTATTGCGTGTATTACCCTTTTATGCTGTTAGTATTAATTAACCTTTTCTATTGTGTGTATTGCCCTTTGCACTGTTTATATTACTGTTTTGTACTGTGTGTATTACCCTTTGTATTGCGTGTATTACCCTTGCTATGTGATACTGAATAAAAGACCATTTTATTTTTGCATATGGGTGTGTAACAAGGCACATTTATTCCCACTCAGAAAGGAGGTCACAGTCCACCCAACTCTATTCCTCCTAAATTACTACATTTTGCAGTTCCCACCATCTTATATCTTGGATCATTGGCATAAAAATAAGTGCACCTGCACAGCTGGCCCACACTTTCCAACCTCCATCAATTGCCCATAGAGTCTTTCCTCTACAGCTACCCACCTTCCTACTACAGCCCTTCAGACTCTGTGCTGCAGCAAAAGACTATACATAGGGCCTAATTCAAGGTTGATTGCACAACAACATTTACCTCTAATGGACAAAACCATGTGCACTGCGGGGGGCAGATATAACATGTGCAGAGAGAGTTAGATTTGGGTGAGTTATTGTTTCTGTGCAGGGTAAATACTGGCTGCTTTAATTTTACACTGCAATTTAGATTTCAGTTTGAACACACCCCACCCAAATCTAACTCTCTCTGCACATGTTACATCCCCCCCCCTCCCCCCGGGAGTGCACATGGTTTTTCCCATTAGAGGAAACTTTTGTTTTTCAATCAACCTTGAATTAGACCCATAGACACCAGAATAAAAAATAAAAATACAACAAGACAAGTAAAATAAAAACAAAAATTTTAAGGTGAGTACACACGGTAAGATTTTGGCTATGTTAAGATGTGATGCGTTTAATTTGCCGTCTGTCGGGATCCAGGCGGTCAGGACATCGACGCCGAAATCCCCACAGCCGGTAATGCCGGAGTTACAGAACTATTCCCATTCGTGGGTGTCCATGACACCCATACAGTGGGAATTGGACCTGTGTCGCTCTGGAACAACCCAGACTTCGAGAAGAGATACAAAATCCTTCAAAACCTCCTTGGCAGGTGGGATTAGACTTCTTAATAACTTTCCTCCTTTTTCTGAGATACAGGAAATATTCAACATCTTCTCCAGGAATCTACATGGACTCTTGTAGATCAGACACTTTCATCAGACATCTAAGTCTACCCCAGCATGCCATGCTGCACGGAGTGTCTCTTTGACTTCATCGGGCATCCACTAAGAAGAGCCAAAGAAGCCCAGGAACTGAAATGTGAGGGCTATTTGGGGTGGGTGTTGGATGACAATACAACTAATAGCTCAATACACATCCAAATAAAACGTACATATACTCCTTGACAGAGGTTTCCAAACGCGGTCCTCAAGGCACCCCGACGGTCCTGGTTTTAAATGTATCCATGCTTGGCCACAGGTGACTTAATTAGCACCTTAGTCAATTTGATTTAACCAGCTGTGCTGAGCCATGGATATACCTAAAACCTGGACTGTTGGGGTACCTTGAGGACCGCATTTGGGAACCTCTGCACTACGAACTACAGGGTCTTCTTCTGCACAAGCCCAATATTGTTATAATAATAATAATAATAATAATAATAATAATATTATTTGCATAGAGCTCTTTCTCCATTAGGACGCAAGGCTCTTAACAGATACAGTAGAATGAACATGGGGGGTGATTCAGACCTGATCATACAGATGGAGCCTTGCTCATCTAGGCTTCTCTGCTGCACCTAGGTGCACCAAGGTGTATTAGCATAAGCCTTTCATCTATTGTTCTCAGCTGCAATACAATACAGAGAGAACGATACAGCAGGGGATTAAGTCCGACAGCACTGGCCCAGTTATTCCTATTAAAGGGGTAGATGAGCAGGGCTCCATCTGTACATGTGCTAAATTCAGCACATCTACATTCAGTTTCTCTGACATGTGGGGGGGACGCCCAGAACAGGGCTAGCCCACCTCGCATGTCAGGCCCTCCCCCTTCCCCCGCACGGGTGTGAAAGCATCGCACGGTGGTGATGCTTTCGCACCCACCAAGTAGCTAGCTGCGCTAGCAGATGGCTACTCGCAGCGGCTGCGTGTGACGTCACGCAGCTGCCATGGCCCGCCCTCGCAACGGTCTAGACACGCTTGCGTTGTCCAAACTGTGCCCCCATCAACGGCGTTATAACGCCGTTGGCATGCCCCCTCCTGCCCCGCGACCGCCTCTGCCTGTCAATCAGGCAGAGGCGATCGCATCTCACCGGATCTTACTGGGTGCAGACTCGCAGTGCGCACGTGCAGAGAGGACTGTTGTACCAGCGATCAGGTCTGAATTAGGCCCATAATACAGTACAGTAGGCTGGCAGGAGGGGAGAGGACTTTGAGGAGGCATGTGACAGGAGAGGAGACTGATGAAGAGAGAGGAGGAAGGAGACCGACGAGGTAAGATGAAGAAATAGACTAAAGCTGGGTACACACTGGACCGATGTCGGGACGATTTGCCATTTCATAACGACATGTCGCCTACATCGCTCAGTGTGTACGGGTTATTGCGCAATCCTGCGGTCACTAGTGATGGACATTAGGTTTGATGTTCTGCGCATCAAACCTAGCGATATCACTAGTGACCTTGTTTATATTTATGAAGAACAGAACATGATCGTTCCGTCCTTCATAAAACTCATTCCAGTATGTACACAGGATCTGGGCTCAAGGGCATTCGTTCTGAAGTCGGTACGAATGTCCGTCACTCCAGAGTGTACCCAGGTTTAGAAAATAGGAGAACTGAGGAGACAGGAGACTCAGGACAAGGGGATACGTGTGCTACTGTACTGCGGAAAAGAGGAGTGAAAGAAGGGGTTCTGTACATCGACCATAACACCCAGGATATTCACATTGAGCACTTGGCCCCACCCCCTGACACAATTGGTCACACCCACTGAAACCTGGTCATACATACTCCACTTCTAACTCCATTCCTCCTTTACCCCGGCCACTTTTGGTGCCCCACCTGTCTTTTTTTTTTTTCTTGTGGATCCGCCCCTGGAGACTTGTGGATCACCACATGGCAGTTGTACTGGTGATGATAAGTATACTCCAGACTAAACTCTCTGTGATCTCTTGTACTATAACAGTATGCGCCTTGATGGTACCCGGATCTTATTGTACATCTCTTTCGGTTCTTCAATCGGGCCAGAATTAAAAAAAAAACAATAATTAAAAAATAAACCCTCTTTTCTGGAGCTAAAGGAGAAGTTCTTTATAAATAAAAAAAAAAGAAAAAAAGTTGCCAGTAGAAAACTCTACTACTTGTACGTCCCCCACCCGTAGGAGTCGGAGACAATTTGCAGAGGGTTTATGTTGCAGAACTTTACTGCAGATGCAAGATCAATGGAGGAAGGAATAGAGAAGACTGGAATACGCTTCCTTCTGTTAACACTGCAGATTCTCTTTTTGTTAGTAAAAGTACCAGGCCGTTGGCTCTGCAGCCAATTACTGGATGTGCCTGAGCAAGAGGGGATTTCATGTGTTGCCTTTCCTTCTCAGAGCTGAGGAACAATCATGAAATGTCCATTGTATCTGTTGTGGGGAGATTTAAAGAGGCAAAATCCTTAAATAGATTGGAATAAACATATTGCAGTAGCTCAAGAATCAAACAGAGAGACAGAAGGGCCAGGGGTTACCAATATGAGGAGTGGTTGTGTTTGATAGCAGAAATTAAGGTTGCCTCCTGCCGGCGCAGCTCAGCTGCGCCTACAGGAGAGCCGACACCATGTTTCCGATCGCAGCAGCTGCGATCACGCCCCCGTTCACGCCCCCACGCCCCCCATTTTCAGGCCACTCCCCTACAATGCTCCATCTGTCCAGGTAAAACGTAGCGTTGCCCCCCCCCCCACCTGGCGAACGCCTCTGCCTGATTGACAGGCAGAGGCGGTCGCATTTTCTGCGCCCCCCCGCAGAAAATGCGGGTGCATGCGCAGAACGAGTGTTGCGCATGTGCCCGCAACTTTTGTTTAAATTTTGCGGTTGGATCGCGTTTTGCGATCCAACCTGAATTAGGCCCAATAGTCTCTAAAATAGGGGTTGCAGGAAAGTAACTGAAAACAGAGAAAATCTAGAATTCATTCCTTCTGGTTACAGACTTGAACATTATTTGTATTTGTGATCTCAGAAGGACTCTGGCTTAAATGATAGTAGTTTACCATACAATGAGGACTAAAACATGGACTCCCGCCACCCATACAAAATAAAGAAAAATGGTGTCACAACAGATAGTAATGTTAACATCACTGAAACCAGTGTGAGTAGGAATGCAGAAACCGCAAGCAGAAAAAATAAGATTTTACTTACCGATAAATCTATTTCTCGTAGTCCGTAGTGGATGCTGGGGACTCCGTCAGGACCATGGGGATTAGCGGCTCCGCAGGAGACTGGGCACAAAAATAAAGCTTTAGGATCAGGTGGTGTGCACTGGCTCCTCCCCCTATGATCCTCCTCCAAGCCTCAGTTAGGATACTGTGCCCGGACGAGCGTACACAATAAGGAAGGATTTTGAATCCCGGGTAAGACTCATACCAGCCACACCAATCACACCGTACAACTTGTGATCTGAACCCAGTTAACAGTATGACAACGTAGGAGCCTCTGAACAGACGGCTCACAACAAGAACAACCCGATTTTTTTGTAACAATAACTATGTACAAGTATTGCAGACAATCCGCACTTGGGATGGGCGCCCAGCATCCACTACGGACTACGAGAAATAGATTTATCGGTAAGTAAAATCTTATTTTCTCTAACGTCCTAGAGGATGCTGGGGACTCCGTCAGGACCATGGGGATTATACCAAAGCTCCCAAACGGGCGGGAGAGTGCGGATGACTCTGCAGCACCGAATGAGAGAACTCCAGGTCCTCTTTAGCCAGGGTATCAAATTTGTAGAATTTTACAAACGTGTTCTCCCCCGACCACGTAGCTGCTCGGCAGAGTTGTAATGCCGAGACCCCTCGGGCAGCCGCCCAGGATGAGCCCACCTTCCTTGTGGAATGGGCCTTGACAGATTTAGGCTGTGGCAGGCCTGCCACAGAATGTGCAAGTTGAATTGTGCTACAAATCCAACGAGCAATCGTCTGCTTAGAAGCAGGAGCACCCAGCTTGTTGGGTGCATACAGTATAAACAGCGAGTCAGATTTTCTGACTCCAGCCATCCTTGAAATATATATTTTCAATGCCCTGACAACGTCCAGCAACTTGGAATCCTCCAAATCGCTAGTAGCCGCAGGCACCACAATAGGCTGGTTCAGGTGAAACGCTGACACCACCTTAGGCAGAAAATGAGGACGCGTCCGCAGTTCTGCCCTGTCCGAATGGAAAATCAGATATGGGCTTTTATACGATAAAGCCGCCAATTCTGACACTCTCCTGGCTGAAGCCAGGGCCAGTAGCATGGTTACTTTCCATGTAAGATATTTCAAATCCGCCGATTTGAGTGGCTCAAACCAATGGGATTTGAGAAAATCCAAAACTACATTAAGGTCCCACGGAGCCACTGGGGGCACAACCGGGGGCTGTATATGTAGTACTCCTTTTACAAAAGTCTGGACTTCAGGAACTGAAGCCAATTCTTTCTGGAAGAAAATCGACAGGGCCGAAATTTGAACCTTAATGGACCCCAACTTGAGGCCCATAGACAATCCTGTTTGCAGGAAATGTAGGAATCGACCCAATTGAAATTCCTCCGTGGGGGCCTTCCTGGCCTCGCACCACGCAACATATTTTCTCCAAATGTGGTGATAATGTTGTGCAGTCACCTCCTTCCTGGCTTTAACCAGTGTAGGAATGACCTCTTCTGGAATGCCTTTTTCCCTTAGAATTCGGCGTTCAACCGCCACGCCGTCAAACGCAGCCGCGGTAAGTCTTGAAATAGACACGGTACCTGCTGAATCAGGTCCCGTCTTAGAGGTAGAGGCCACGGATTTTCCGTGAGCATCTCCTGAAGTTCCGGGTACCAAGTTCTTCTTGGCCAATCCGGAGCCACGAGTATCGTTCTTACTCCCCTTTGCCGTATGATTCTCAGTACTTTGGGTATGAGAGGCAGAGGAGGAAACACATACACTGACTGGAACACCCACGGTGTTACCAGAGCGTCCACAGCTATTGCCTGAGGGTCTCTTGACCTGGCGCAATACCTGTCCAGTTTTTTGTTGAGGCGAGACGCCATCATATCCACCTTTGGTTTTTCCCAACGGTTCACAATCATGTGGAAGACTTCTGGATGAAGTCCCCACTCTCCCGGGTGTAGATCGTGTCTGCTGAGGAAGTCTGCTTCCCAGTTGTCCACTCCCGGAATGAACACTGCTGACAGTGCTATCACATGATCTTCCGCCCAGCGAAGAATCCTTGCAGCTTCTGCCATTGCTCTCCTGCTTCTTGTGCCGCCCTGTCTGTTTACGTGGGCGACTGCCGTGATGTTGTCTGACTGGATCAACACCGGCTGACCTGAAGCAGGGGTTTTTTTTAATGTAATATTTTTATTGAAAAGAAGTCGAATATGCTGATACAAGACAAACAGGAGATGATGACTCCAAAGAAATATCCAAAATCACATACAAGCTATCCCGTGGGGAATAACCAAATGTAACAACAACACGGATGCACATCATCAATATATTGTATGTAAATATCTGTCGACAACAATTTTTTACGTTTAAACAAAAAATAAGAGAAGAATAGGGGAGAAGAGACAAAGAAGAAGAGGAGAAGAGAGGGGGAAAGAAAGGGAAAGGGAGATCATCATAGGAGCATACAAGGTAGAGGCCGGGCGCAGGAGGGGAGAGCTCCCAACTGTAAACTTTACATCCTGGTAGACGAGGGTATAGTATAGGTGAACCAAGGATCCCAGATCTTCCTAAATTTCTCTGACCTATCCCGTAAGGAGGCCGTGATGTTCTCCATCATGGAGATATGCCAAATTTTGGCTATTAACATGCTCCTAGGGGGGGGGGGGAGTAGTTTTTTTCCAATTTTTAGCTATCACACATCTGGCAGCGTGTAGGATCTGGAGTACCAGGTTGCTCTCCTGGGAGTCTAGATTGGACAAAGGTAGGCCCAGAAGGGCCGACCAGGGACATAACGTTACTTGCGAGGAGAAAATGGAGCTAATGAGGGTTTCCACCTGAGACCAGAACGTGCAAATTTTGGGGCATGACCACCAGATGTGCAAAAAGTCTCCAATTTGACCACATCCACGCCAACACAATGGTGATGACCCAGGAAAAAAACTTATGTAGTGTAGCAGGGACTCGATACCATCTAGTATAGACTTTATAGGAATTTTCCTTCACTAAGGAGGAAATTGAGGACTGAGCTACCTTTTGCCTAATAATTTCCCATGAGTCCTCTGCTGGGGGTGGGCCAAGGTCCTGTTCCCATTTACGCTCATGGGGAAGTATGTTCGCTGCCTTCAGAGAACGTAGTAAGCCATAAAGTATAGAAATAATACCCTGCCGCATGGGAGAATAAATACACAAACGTTCTAAGGGAGTAAGTTGACGTATGACTTGGGATTTTGAAAGGGAACTTAAGAAAGAACGAATTTGTAAATACTCATAAGATACAGGTTGGGGGATATTATATTTGTCACGTAGGGACTGAAGGGAGCGCCAGGAGGAGCCCTCTATGAAGTCAAACACCAGTCCCGGACGTGGGCTCAAATGGAACCACAGGTGGGACCGTAAGGTGGAGCCAGGGGGGAAATCCTGATTGTCCCAAATGGAAGTGATGGGCGAAGGGAAAGTGGATAAACCGTAATGCCGAATGCAGAAACACCATAGGGAGCAGGTAAATTTAGTGGGAGAGGTGCACGCTTTCATTATCCGGGTTGGTCTGGTCGGCGCAAGTAGGGAAACCAAAGTGGAGACCCCGGCCGCCAGACGCTCGATACGGATCCAGGGTAGATGGGGCGCTGGGGAAAACCAGGCGACAGCCTGGCTCAGGTGAGTTGCGTGGTAGTATTTACGAATGTCCGGCAGACCTCTGCCTCCAGATAGTGGATCACGTACTAGAGTAGAGGTCCTAATTCTAGGAGGCTTACCAGACCATATAAATTTTAGGAAGAGTTTCTGCATTCGGCCCAGGGCCTCAGCGGGGATGCGTACGGGAATTGTTTGAATCAGATATAAGAGCCTGGGTAGGATGTTCATCTTTACTGAGACTATCCGTCCGAACCAGGCTATAATCTGCTTGTCCCAGACCCGAAGGTCCGACTCTATACACTTGAATAAAGCTGGGAAGTTCTCAGAGTATAGGGAGTCGTAGGAGTTCGTGATGAACACGCCTAGGTATTTAATTTTCTTGGGGCGCCAAGCAAAATTAAAGTTAGCAGCTAGGAGAGATCTGGTGTCCTCACTGAGATGTAGAGGGAGGGCCTCCGATTTGGAATAGTTAATACGATATCCCGAATAATGAGAATATGATGATAGGGTTTTAAATAGATTGGGGATAGAAATATTAGGTGAAGACAGAGTTAACAGAACATCATCTGCAAATAATGACAATTTGAACTCCTCGTCGCCAACATTAATGCCCTTAATATCAGGGTTAGCCCTAATCATGCACGCCAATGGTTCGATGGTCATAGCAAAGATTAATGGAGACAGAGGGCACCCCTGACGTGTACCGTTATTGATGTGAAAGAGGGGCGAGTCCTTACCATTAACCCTAACTCTGGCAGAGGGGTTGGAGTAGAGTGCCTGAATACCCTGAAGTAGGCTTCCTCCCAGGCCGAACCTACGTAAAGTGGCGAACATGAATGGCCACAATATTTTATCAAAAGCCTTCTCCGCGTCAAGCGAGAGAAGGACAGAGGGTAATTTATCTTTATTGATAAGATGGACCAAATCAATGGTTCTACGAGTATTGTCTCTAGCTTGTCGGCCTGGGATGAAGCCCACCTGGTCAGCGTGTATCAAACGTGGAAGAACTGGGTTTAGTCTTAGGGCGAGAATTTTGGCAAAGAGTTTGATGTCATTATTTAGTAACGAGATGGGGCGGTAGCTAGCACAGGAATTGGGGTCTTTCCCAGGTTTATGAATTAAAACTATCCTTGCCTCTAGTGCCCGGGGTGACAGAGGATTACCTCTAAGGAAACCGTTGAAGAGTCTACAGAGATGGGGTAATAGGATCCCTTTAAATTTCTTGTAGTACATAATTGACATCCCGTCGGGGCCAGGGGCTTTACCAGATTTCTGAGTTTTAAGCGCACTATCTAACTCTTCCAAAGTTATCTCTGAGCTTAACTGAGAGACTGTCGTGCTACTTAGTGACGGTAGGTCACACTTATCTAAAAGGGATTCAATCCCCTCATGGAATCTCAGTGAAGACGACGAAGGGCCCGCCTCCGCGTTATACAATAGTTTATAGAATTCCTCGAATTCACCCAGGATGCGGTCAGGGTCATGTGTTAGTGTTCCCTGTTTGGTGCGAATAGATAGAATATTTTTTGAAGAGATCTGAGCCCTCAGTTTCCTGGCCAAAATTTTATCTGCTTTATCCCCTTTTTCGTAATAAATCTGGTTAAGGCGTCTAAGGCATTGTTCAGTCTTATGAGATAACAATATATTAAGTTCACCCCTGACTTTAAGTAGTTTATCTAAATCGGCCGGGTTTAGAGAAGATTTATGGACCTCCTCCAGATGGTGGAGTTGGTCAGAGAGTTCAGATATCTTTTGGGAGCGTTGTTTGGTGAGTCTGGCCGCAATTTGAATAAAATGGCCTCTAAGGACCGCTTTATGCGCCTCCCACAGGGTCATGTCTGATATACCAGGGGTTTGGTTTTCATTAAAGTAATCTTTCAAAGCCTGAGTGATTTGTTGCGGCACCTCGAACTGTTGAAGAAGGGCATCATTAAGAGACCAAGAGGGAGGGGAGAGGGTGCGTGCCAGTCCAGACAAAGATAAGGATATTGGGGCATGGTCGGACCATGTGATTGGGTGGATACAGCATTTCTGGATTCGGGAGGTGAGGTCTCTACTTACCATGATCATATCAATTCTGGTGTATAGATTATGCACTGGGGAATAGAATGTGTAATCTTTAACTAAGGGGTCAACAACCCTCCAGGAGTCGAATAGTAAGTGATTTTTAAGTAGGGACTGCAGGGCTCGGGAATTGCGGGTATGTGTCCGGGCCTGGGATGCTGGTAGGGAACTAGAGCGATCAAGGCTATGATGGAGTATAGTGTTGAAATCTCCTGCCATTAAAATGTCGCCTTTCCTACACTGAGTGATTTTAGAGTCTAGAGAGGCGAAAAACGAGGCTTGATTAACATTGGGAGCGTAGATATTGACCAGGGTGATGGGGACACTATTAAGCTTGCCTACTATAATGAGGAACCTTCCGCGCTTGTCCCTAACAATTTTTTCTGATTCTAAATGTAGATGGGCGGGGATCAATATGGCAACCCCTCTTTTCTTCTGAGAGTGGTCACAGGCATGTATGGCAACAGGATGGCGTCTAGAACGTAGTTCAGGGTGGGACGTTCCTTTGAAATGTGTCTCCTGGAGGAACACCAGATCTCCCCCTACTTGTTTCAAAAAGAGAAATAATTTGGTCCTCTTTTGGGGGCTATTGAGACCCTTCACATTATAGGATATTACGCTAACAGACATGACCGTACAGGTAGAAGCAAAACTCTAATGGCCCTAAGGGCCCATTGATGATCTCCCTGGGGGAAGGGGGGAGGAGGAAAAATAAGAGGTAGAGAAAGAGGAAGAACAAAGAAGGGTAGTAACATAAAGAACAATACAAAATGAAAAGCAATTAACATGTATAATATACCGAGCCAATGACCCATTGTACGCATTGTACGGGTCTGAACGTTTGAGCTCCCGTATGGGGTATTAAGGGAGAGGGGTTCTCCCCTATGCTCAAAACTGACTATAATGGCTCGGTGGGGGGTATGGCTCCGAGTATCAGGGGGCCCACCGGCCAATCAGGTAGGGGGGGCGACCAGGGGGGTCACAACCTCAAATAAACTTAATAAACCATTTTTGAATCTTATGAACACAGAGAACATATGCTCAGTTATATGAACACAGTGGAACAAAGGAACCCGTAAACCTCTAAGTTAATATGCATAACAGTGGAAAATGACATGTAGTAACCCGATATTGCAGCTGTGAAGAAATGTTCACGGAGGGTCGTGTCTCGCGGAAGTTTTTGTCGGGACTGTCAGCCACAGGCGTCGGGGCGCCCGCTGTGGGAGAGGTGAGACTGGAGAGCGTTGAAGAGCTGGAGCTTCCCGCGGGGAGACAGGTTTATCCGACTCCGGGGGAGGGAGGTTAAGTCTCAACAGAAGCCGGTGGGCCTCCTCCTTAGAACGTGCCAGCAAATTCTTCCCATCACGTTGCACAATGAGAGCAAAAGGGAAACCCCATCTGTAACGGATTTGGTTGTCCCTGAGGATTTGGGTGTACTCCCGCAAGTCGAAGCGCCTCTTAAGAGTGGTAGGGGATAAGTCCTGAAACACCATTAACTTATGCGTGTCGAACAAACACAAGTCTCTATTCCGGGCCGCTGTTAGGATTTTTTCCTTGGTTTTAAAGTAGTGACACCGTAAGACTACGTCTCTTGGAGGGGACGAAGTCGGGGGTTTTTGGCGCAAGGCCCGGTGAGCCCTGTCCAGAAGGAACTGCTCGCGCGGGACGTCCGGGAGGAGGTGTTGGAAAAATCTGAGGAGGAAATCCTCCAATTGTGTTGGCTCCACCGACTCCGGTATGCATTTAATACGTAGGTTATTACGTCGTGCGCGATTGTCTGCGTCTTCCTGTTGGTCTTGGAGCAGGTAAATATCTTCCTGCATAACGTGGACTGAATGTTCCAATTCTTGCTGGAAGGAAATGACTTCATCAATTTTTTGTTCAGTATCGTTAGTACGGGCCCCGAGATCAGATATCTCCGCCTTGAGCCCCGAGATGGCGTTATGGATCTCCGAATGAAAAGCTTGTTTCAGTGATTTCATCTCCGCCAGGATAGAGGAAATGCCATCTATCATGGAGGGGTCTGGGGCAGATGAGTCTTCCTCCGATTCCGAAACCGGGGCGGGAGTAGGGGCGGCCGGTACTTTAGTGGAACTGGATTTCATCTTAGAAATAAAGGAGGAGATTTCCGCAGAGGACGTATTTTTCTTGGACTTAGACTTAGACATGGTGTGTGACAGTCCCGGAGCTAGGAGAGGTCATAGGGCATAGCTGAGTAATAGCATAAATAGTTACTGATCCATCATGAGGTAGAAGTTGAGAATTCACAAGGAAAAGACCCCCGTGGTCGCACCCATAGGCATTCAGCAGCACATTTCTCTGCTCAGTGGCGGAACAAGCAAGCGGTGGGCCCAGGTGCAACAAAATGCTTTGGGCCCCCCCCCCCATCCCATCCAAGTCCACCCCATGGGCAGTGCGCGCCGTAGGCGTGGCTTCGTGGGGAAGGGGTGTGTCCACAAAATAATACCAATTCATAAAACGGTGCACAGTAGTCTCCATTCTTCAAATTACGCCGCACAGTAGCACCACTACACCAGGTAGAGACCCTTTTACTCCTTACAGCGAACAGATTCCCCTTTTTACACATAACGGCAGACAGCGTGCACTTTTTACACATAACGGCAGACAGCGTGCCCTCGTTACACATAGCGGCAGACAGCATACACTTTTTACACAATGGCAGACAGCGTGCCCTCGTTACACATAGCGGCAGACAGCGTGCCCTCGTTACACATAGCGGCAGACAGCGTGCCCTCGTTACACATAGCGGCAGACAGCGTGCACTTTTTACACATTACGGCAGACAGCGTCCCCATTTTACACATTACGGCAGACAGTGTCCCCATTTTACACATTACGGCAGACACCATACACTTTTACACATAACGGCAGATAGCGTGCCCTTTTTACACATTACGGCAGGCAGATTCTACCTTTTTACACATAGCGGCAGGCAGATTCCCCATTTTTATACATAGCGGCAGGCAGATTCCC
Organism: Pseudophryne corroboree; assembly: GCF_028390025.1. Classification (NCBI taxonomy): domain Eukaryota; kingdom Metazoa; phylum Chordata; class Amphibia; order Anura; family Myobatrachidae; genus Pseudophryne; species Pseudophryne corroboree. The sequence goes on along the minus strand of NC_086447.1, from coordinate 57,125,765 downwards.
CATTTTTATACATAGCGGCAGGCAGATTCCCCATTTTTATACATAGCGGCAGGCAGATTCCCCATAGGGAAGGGGCGTGACCACATAATAGTGTCAATTCACATTACACCACACAGTAGTGGCGCTTATACACATTGCACCAGGTAGAACCTCCTATGCACACTGATCCAGGTAGATCACGTCATACACTTTGCTCCAGGTACAGCACGTCATACACTTTGCACCAGGTACAGCACGTCATGCACTTTGCACCAGGTACAGCACGTCATACACTTTGCACCAGGTACAGCACGTCATACACTTTGCACCAGGTAGAGCACGTTTTCATACACATTGCCGCTAGGTAGAGCACGTTATCATACACAGTGCACCAGGTAGAACACGTTATACACACTGCGCCAGGTAGAGCACGTTATCATAGACATTGCGCCAGGCAGAGCATGTTATCATACACATTGCCGCTAGGTAGAGCAAGTTATCATACACATTGCATCAGGTAGAGCATGTTATCATACACATTGCCGCTAGGTAGAGCAAGTTATCATACACATTGCCGCTAGGTAGAGCAAGTTATCATACACATTGCGTCAGGTAGAACACGTTATTATACACAATGCGCATGGTAGAGCACGTTATCAGCCACATTGCGCCAGGTAGAACACGTTATTATACACAATGCGCCTGGTAGAGCACATTTTCATACACATTGCGCCAGGTAGAACACGTTATTATACACAATGCGCCAGGTAGAGCACGTTATAATACACATTGCACTAGGTAGAACACGTTATTATACACAATGCGCCTGGTAGAGCACGTTATTATACACATTGCACTAGGTAGAACACGTTATTATACACAATGCGCCTGGTAGAGCACGTTATTATACACAATGCACCTGGTAGAGCACGTTATCATACACATTGCACTAGGTAGAGCACGTTATTATACACATTGCACTAGGTAGAGCACGTTATCATACACATTGCGCCAGGTAGAACACGTTATCATACACATTGCGCCAGGTAGAGCACGTTATCATACACATTGCGCCAGGTAGAACACGTTATTATACACAATGCGCCTGGTAGAGCACGTTATTATACACAATGCGCCTGGTAGAGCACTGAGGCACATTGCAGTAACCACTCACTTATCACCTCCAGTTGCACGAAGGAGCCGTTTGACACAAGTGGTTCCGCCCCCAGCAGCAACTCACTGACACTCACCATTTTTTCTGACAGCACAGTGCAGTGAGTGCACTGGCACAAGTAGCCAGACTGCGCCTGTAGTAGCCGCAGCCTGGAGGAGCTCTATGTGAAATCGCAAGCAGAGGCTGTTCTCTGGCAAGAAGGAGCTCGTCCAATCGCTTCCCCTGACGGGCTGGCCACTGCTAAATATACCGATAATCAGTTCCAACTGTGTCAAAGTAGTGGAGCCCCAGGTGCAATGGGAAAGTCAGTGTCACTGCACAGTTGTACTGATTACTGGTATATTTAGCAGTGGCCAGCCCGTCAGGGGAAGCGATCGGAGGAGCTCCTTCTTGCCAGCCTCTGCTTGCGATTTCACAGATAGCTCCTTCATGCTGCGGCGCAGGCTGGCTACTTGTGCCAGTGCACTCACTGCACTGTGCTGTCAGAAAAATGGTGTCAGTGAGGCCCTGACACTCTGAGCGGCCTCACATTGCACACACGGAGCTTGCAGCCCCCGGACATCCCGCATCTGCACCAGCTACTCCAGGTGAAGCGGGGCGATGCAGCACTGTCTACTGCTTACCTACAGCGGGAGCTGCGCAGCCCGGCCGGCTCCTGCTGGAAGGTAGTTGTCGGGTCTCGGTGGGGCGTTGAGCGGGTCCCGGGTAGGGGGGTGGCGGCGGGCAGATCCGGAGCTGTACTCCCAGTCGCAGAGGAGGGTGCTGGCGGCAGAGCGGCAGTGGAGCCGGATGAGCGGGGCCAGTCTGTCAGCCCTGCAGCACAGATTCATGTGCTGGCGGGGAGCAGGATTCAAAGCGGGAGATGCTGCAGGCTGTGATTGGATGGAGACTACAGGAGGTGATTGGCCGAGGAAACAGCCAGTCACCTCCTGCATTCCGCTGACAGGCTTAACACATGCAAACACATATTCAGATGAGCGCGTCCTGTGGGACCCGCTCATCTTCTAAATGTGAGTCCTGGGCGGCTGTTTCTGGGTAAAATACGCGCATAGCGCGTTTTTGCGATCACTGACAATAATGCACATGACACAATATGCACACACCGTAATGCCCCCTACACATTATGCCACACACTGTAATGCCCCCGACACATTATGCCACACACCGTAATGCCCCCGACACATTATGCCACACACCGTAATGCCTGTGACACATTATTCCACACACCGTAATGCGTGTGACACATTATGCCAGGAATCGCAATGCCCGTTATACATTATGCTACACACTGCAATGCCCCTGATACATTATAGCACATACAATGTCTGTGACACAGTATGACACACACCACAATGATCCTGAGACATTATACCACATACCACAATGCCCGTGATATAGTATACAACACACCGTAATGCCTGAAACATTATGACACACACCGCAATGTCCGTGATACATTATGCCACACACCGTAATGCCCATTACACATTAAGTTCTACAGTAAGGCTTCCAATTACTTTTAAATTACCTGCTTGTTGCCAGGGGTTTCATGCACTTGGTTCCATGCACGGTGCCAGGATGTCATGCTCGTTGCCAGGGGTTTCATGCACTGGGTGTCATGCTCGTTGCTAGTGGGTAGTGCTTGTTGCTAGGGCCGTGCTCCCAGTGCCACATATGCTCCCAGTGCCAGATATTCCCCCACAGTGCCAGGTATATGCACCCAGTGCCAGATATTCTCCCACAGTGCCAGATATTCCCCCCCAGTGCCAGGTATATGCCCCCAGTGCCAGGTATATGCCCCCAGTGCCAGGTACATGCCCCCAGTGCCAGTTATATGCCCCCAGTGCCAGGTATATGCCCCCCCAGTGCCTGCTTCCCCCCCCAGTGCCAGGTATATGCCCCCAGTGCCGGGTATATGCCCCCCCAGTGCCAGATATTCTCCCCCAGTGCCAGGTATATGCCCCCAGTGCCAGGTATATGCCCCCAGTGCCAGGTACATGCCCCCCAGTGCCAGTTATATGCTCCCAGTGCCAGGTATATGCCCCCAGTGCCAGATATTCCCCCCCAGTGCCAGGTATATGCCCCCAGTGCCGGGTATATGCCCCCCCAATGCCGGGTATATGCCCCCAGTGCCAGATATTCCCCCCCCCAGTGCCTGCTTCCCCCCCAGTGCCAGGTATATGCCTCCAGTGCTGGGTATATGCCCCCCCCCCCAGTGCCAGGTATATGCCCCCCCCCCCAGTGCCAGGTATATGCCCCCAGTGCCAGGTACATGCCCCCAGTGCCAGGTATATGCCCCCCCCCCAGTACCGGGTATATGCCCCCCCAGTGCCAGGTACATGCCCTCAGTGCCGGGTATATGCCCCCCCAGTGCAAGGTATATGTCCCCAGTGCCAGATCTGTCCCCCCAGTGCCAGGTATATGTCCCCAGTGCCAGATCTGTCCCCCCAGTGCCAGGTATATGTCCCCAGTGCCAGGTATATGTCCCCAGTGCCAGGTATATGCCGCAGTGCCTGCTCCCCCGGCCCCCCTCCCCCCTCTATGTGTTGGAGGGACACGAGCGCATCGCGCGTCTCTCCTGTGTCCCTCCTGGCTCTCCCCCCGGCCGGTCTAATGAAGGAAGTGCCGTTCGTGAGCCAATCAGAGCTCACGAACGGCACATGCTTCCTTAGACAGCTGGGGGAGAGCCAGGAGGGACACAGGAGAGACGCGCGATGCGCTCGTGTCCCTCCAACACATAGGGGGGGAGGGGGGGCCGGGGGAGCAGGCACCGCAGCAGGGAGGGAGAGGAGACCGCAGATTGACATGCGGACGTTCGTCCGCATGTCAATCTGTTCTAAATGCCGGCCGGCGGCTGTGGGCCCCTGAGTGCGGCGGGGCCCCAGTGCAATGCACTGCCTGCCCCGCCAGTAGTTCCGCCCCTGTCTCTGCTAGATAGCAACATAGTAGACTGGAGTATAAAGTATAAAGCAGGTGCAGTTGCAGGGAGAGGTCAGGAGATGGCGCTCCCGGGCTTGTAAAAATGTAAAACAGAAAAATCCAGCACAGAAGGGAAGTATCAGGTAACTTCAGTAAATGATATGAAAATTTAATGCTGGGGGGGGGTGTTATAACATATATAGGACCCCTATATGGTGAGAGGGTGGTACTCTTCTTTGGCCTAGTTGCACCTTAAGGCAATGGGGGGGGGGGAGAGAGCAGACGCCCCTATCCGTGAGGGTAGTCGAGCAGGGCTCCCCAGCGGCCGAGCGTAATTGGATAATGATAATGCCCCCGAGAAGGGTTATTTGAGCGCAGGCTTGGGGCTGAGGGTCAGACCCAGAGAGAGGCCGACGTGGGAGCCGTGGCGCTGCTGTGCTGTGTCACCCTCCGGCACACAGCACGGAGTGTCCAGCCGTGGGCGCCCGCCGGCGTCAGGCGCGGGCAACGGTGGGGGAGAGAGTGCGATGGGGGATCAGCTCACCTCTGTGTGCGGTGGAGGTCGCCGGGTCCCGAGTCCCCAGCTCCGTCACCGGGACCGAGACCTAAAATGGCCGCCGCCTCCGGAGCGTCGTATCCCCGGCGTCTGCTCTCCGGCCTGCTCTCCGCTCCTCCGCAGCCTCCCCTGTCCCGCTGGTAGGAGGGAGTGTGTGTCAGCTCCCAGGGGGTCCACGTCCGGGCACTTTGGGGACGGGGCTGAAGCTCCGTAAGGTCCGCCGCCAGAGGATCCGAAATTTAGGCCCCGGCTTTTAGGTGGAGGGTAGGCCGCAACCCGCAGGAGCCGGTAAACCGGCTCCCCGATTCCGCAGCACTACCCCACCAACGATGAGTGTTCTCTCTGTCAGGAGGAACACGTTTAGAGGGCTCTTCCCGGGCAGGGATTGGATTTTAGGGGCAAAAACTCCTTAAACTCAGGGGAGCTCACAGAGTGTGCTGCCTATCCGTTCAGCCTCCAGGCCACGCCTCCTGAAGCAGGGGTTTTGCTAGGCTTAGAGCATTGTAAATCGCTCTTAGCTCCAGTATATTTATGTGAAGAGACATCTCCAGGCTTGACCATACTCCCTGGAAGTTTCTTCCCTGTGTGACCGCTCCCCAGCCTCTCAGACTGGCATCCGTGGTCACCAGGACCCAGTCCTGTATGCCGAATCTGCGGCCTTCTAACAGATGAGCACTCTGCAACCACCACAGAAGAGACACCCTTGTCCGTGGCGATAAGGTTATCCGCTGATGCATCTGCAGATGCGATCCGGACCATTTGTCCAGCAGATCCCACTGAAAAGTTCGTGCGTGGAATCTGCCGAATGGGATTGCTTCGTAAGAAGCCACCATCTTTCCCAGGACTCTTGTGCATTGATGCACAGACACTTTTCCTGGTTTTAGGAGGTTCCTGACAAGTTCGGATAACTCCTTGGCTTTCTCCTCCGGAAGAAACACCTTTTTCTGAACCGTGTCCAGAATCATTCCCAGGAACAGCAGACGTGTTGTCGGGGTCAACTGAGATTTTGGGAAATTCAGAATCCACCCGTGTTGTTGCAGCACTACTTGGGTTAGTGCTACTCCGTCCTCCAGCTGTTCTCTGGACCTTGCCCTTATCAGGAGATCGTCCAAGTAAGGGATAATTAATACGCCTCTTCTTCGCAGAAGAATCATCATTTCGGCCATTACCTTGGTAAAGACCCGAGGTGCCGTGGACAATCCAAACGGCAGCGTCTGAAACTGATAATGACAGTTTTGCACCACGAACCTGAGGTACCCTTGATGTGAAGGGCAAATTGGGACATGTAGGTAAGCATCTTTTATGTCCAGGGACACCATAAAGTCCCCTTCTTCCAGATTCGCTATCACTGCTCTGAGTGATTCCATCTTGAACTTGAATTTTTGTATGTACAGGTTCAAAGATTTCAGATTTAGAATAGGTCTTACCGAGCCGTCCGGCTTCGGTACCACAAATAGCGTGGAGTAATACCCCTTTCCCTGTTGTAGGAGGGGTACCTTGACTATCACCTGCTGAGAAAACAGCTTGTGAATGGCTTCCAATACCGTCGCCCTGTCTGAGGGAGACGTTGGCAAAGCAGACTTTAGGAACCGGCGAGGGGGAGACTTCTCGAATTCCAACCTGTAACCCTGAGATACTACCTGCAGGATCCAGGGGTCCACCTGTGAGCAAGCCCACTGCGCGCTGAAATTCTTGAGTCGACCCCCCACCGCTCCTGAGTCCGCTTGTAAAGCCCCAGCGTCATGCTGAGGGCTTTGTAGAACCCGCGGAGGGCTTCTGTTCCTGGGAAGGGGCTGCTTGCTGCCCTCTCTTACCCTTTCCTCTGCCTCGGGGCAGATATGACTGTCCTTTTGCCCGCTTGTTCTTATAGGACCGAAAGGACTGCGGTTGAAAAGACGGTGTCTTTTTCTGTTGGGAGGGGGTCTGAGGTAAAAAGGTGGATTTCCCGGCAGTTGCCGTGGCCACCAAATCCGATAGACCGACGCCAAATAATTCCTCCCCTTTATACGGCAATACTTCCATATGCCGTTTGGAATCCGCATCACCTGACCACTGTCGTGTCCATAAACTTCTTCTGGCAGATATGGACATCGCACTTACTCTCGATGCCAGAGTGCAAATATCCCTCTGAGCATCTCGCATATAAAGAAAAGCATCCTTTAATTGCTCTAAAGTCTGTAAAATACTGTCCCTATCCAGGGTATCAATATTTTCAGTCAGGGAATCCGACCAGACCACTCCAGCACTGCACATCCAGGCTGAGGCGATGGCTGGTCGCAGTATAACACCAGTATGTGTGTATATACTTTTTAGAGTAGTCTCCAGCCTCCTATCAGCTGGATCCTTGAGGGCGGCCGTATCAGGAGACGGTAACGCCACTTGTTTTGATAAGCGTGTGAGCGCCTTATCCACCTTAGGGGGTGTTTCCCAGCGCGCCCTAACCTCTGGCGGGAAAGGGTATAATGCCAATAACTTTTTAGAAATTAGCCCTTTTCTATCTGGGTTAACCCACGCTTCATCACATACATCATTCAATTCCTCTGATTCAGGAAAAACTACAGGTAGTTTTTTCACCCCCCACATAATACCCCTTTTTGTGGTACTTGTAGTATCAGAGATATGCAAAGTCTCCTTCATTGCCGTGATCATATAACGTGTGGCCCTACTGGAAAATACGTTTGTTTCTTCACCGTCGACACTAGATTCAGTGTCCGTGTCTGGGTCTGTATCGACCGACTGAGGTAAAGGGCGTTTTACAGCCCCTGACGGTGTCTGAGACGCCTGGGCAGGTACCAACTGGTTTGACGGCCGTCTCATGTCGTCAACTGATTTTTGTAATGTGCTGACATTATCACGTAATTCCATAAACAAAGCCATCCATTCCGGTGTCGACTCCCTAGGGGGTGACATCACCATTACCGGCAATTGCTCCGCCTCCACACCAACATCGTCCTCATACATGTCGACACACACGTACCGACACACAGCAGACACACAGGGAATGCTCTATTGAAGACAGGACCCCACTAGCCCTTTGGGGAGACAGAGGGAGAGTTTGCCAGCACACACCCAAGCGCTATAATATATATGGGAACAACCCTATATAAGTGTTGTATCCTTATAGCAGCTTAAATATATTAATATCGCCAAAAAAAGTGCCCCCCCTCTCTGTTTTACCCTGTTTCTGTAGTGCAGTGCAGGGGAGAGTCCTGGGAGCCTTCCTCACAGCGGAGCTGAGCAGGAAAATGGCGCTGTGTGCTGAGGAGAATAAGCCCCGCCCCCTATTTCGGCGGGCTCTTCTCCGGAATCTGTGAGATCTGGCAGGGGTTAAATACATCCATATAGCCTCAAAGGGCTATATGTGATGTATTTTTAGCCATAAAAAGGTATTATATATTGCTGCCCAGGGCGCCCCCCCAACGCCCTGCACCCTCCGTGACCGCTGTGTGAAGTGTGCTGACAACAATGGCGCACAGCTGCAGTGCTGTGCGCTACCTCAGGAAGACTGAAGAGTCTTCTGCCGCCTGCTTCTGGACCTCTTCCATCTTCTGCATCTGCAAGGGGGGTCGGCGGCGCGGCTCCGGGACGAACCCCAGGGTGAGACCTGTGTTCAGACTCCCTCTGGAGCTAATGGTGTCCAGTAGCCTAAGAAGCCAATCCATCCTGCACGCAGGTGAGTTCACTTCTCTCCCCTAAGTCCCTCGATGCAGTGAGCCTGTTGCCAGCAGGACTCACTGAAAATAAAAAAACCTAAAAACTTTTTCTAAGCAGCTCTTTAGGAGAGCCACCTAGATTGCACCCTGCTCGGACGGGCACAAAAACCTAACTGAGGCTTGGAGGAGGGTCATAGGGGGAGGAGCCAGTGCACACCACCTGATCCTAAAGCTTTATTTTTGTGCCCTGTCTCCTGCGGAGCCGCTAATCCCCATGGTCCTGACGGAGTCCCCAGCATCCACTAGGACGTTAGAGAAATTACACGGTGGAGTCCCATTATTATGACCCCAGCGTCATAGCCAGAGTAACCGCCGTGTGCAGCGCGGACAGCAGCTAGACGGGCGGAACTGTCATGTTAGACACACGTCTGGTAGCCCCCAGGGTCATTATGACGGTGAGCTGCTCCACTGTAGCGTGTCGGTCGGCTCTCACGCACCTTCGTAGCCGACGTTCACCTCTCACATCAATGGCATGTGTGCCACATACACATCTCACTCTGCCAGCCTGTGCCACTTACACTTCTCACTCTGCCAGCCTGTGCCACATAACCATCTCACTCTGCCAGCCTGTGCCACATAACCATCTCACTCTGCCAGCCTGTGCCACTTACACTTCTCACTCTGCCAGCCTGTGCCACTTACACTTCTCACTCTGCCAGCCTGTGCCACATAACCATCTCACTCTGCCAGCCTGTGCCACTTACACTTCTCACTCTGCCAGCCTGTGCCACATAACCATCTCACTCTGCCAGCCTGTGCCACTTACACTTCTCACTCTGCCAGCCTGTGCCACATAACCATCTGACTCTGCCAGCCTGTGCCACTTACACTTCTCACTCTGCCAGCCTGTGCCACATAACCATCTGACTCTGCCAGCCTGTGCCACTTACACTTCTCACTCTGCCAGCCTGTGCCACATAACCATCTCACTCTGCCAGTCTGTGCCACTTATACCTCTCACTCTGCCACTTACATACCTCCCAACATTTAAATGTTGAGACTCAGGACCCTCATGAGGCTTTGTCGAGTACAACCTAAAAAGGGGGCGTGGTCTTGGGTGTGTGGGGGGCGTGGCTTTGGCAAAGTGCTCGTGGCTATGTGGCGCCGACCCGTTTTCCTTCATTTTGGGGGCGTGCCCAGCGCTCCCCAAGCTGTTGGGCAGCCCCCTGCTCACCTCCCAGCACTGAATAGATGCCGTGCGCGTGCGCACAGCTTGTATTCAGTGATCACCGGCAGCTTTGCAGAGCAGAGCAGTGGGTGACCAAAGGCTCCCCCAACTGCCCCCTGCCCGCAGACACTGTGACCCACGGGAGGGACAGCGGGACAGTGACCAAATAGCGGGACTGTCCCGCTGGAATCGGGACAGTTGGGAGGTATGCACTTATATTGCTCACTCTTTATACCACTGCTACCATTACCACATTCTTTTATTGAACTTGAGTCTTATGTAATAATATTTTCTTCCCCAAGATGGCGCTAGAGTTACAGCTATTCTGTGCACAGTGCGATAACAACCGTCTCACAAAATGGACAGTAAATATTGTAGCTACTAGGTGATTCATCGCGCCCTACGGGCGCTCTTCACACCGTCGTAAGGGGCTACGCCCCGTTAACCCTTGCACACCCTTGTGGCGTGCAATATTTTTATTATATGGAGTATTACCTCCAATCATAATTGTGTGAGTGGTTAAATATTGCACGGACAAAGGGCGTGCAATGGTTAAGGGGTGGAAGCCCCTTGCAAAGGCGTGAACAGCGCACGCAGGGCCTGGTGAATCACCTAGTAGGTACTTTGGTTGGGGGAGTAGGGGGTGCGGGGAAGAGGCGGATGGGATCCTGGGGTGCCACGGGAGGGGCGGTTGCGGTGGTGCCGCAGGTGAGGGAGGGTGCATGGGTGCCGCGGGTGGGGGAGGAGCAGTTGCGGGGTTGCCCCGGGTGGGAGAGGGGTGGATGTGGTGGGAGGTGCGGGGTCGCTGAGGGTGGGGGAGGGGGGCCGGAGCTATCGCGGGCGCTGGAGGGGGTGTGTGGGGGAGCCGCGGATGGGACCCGGAGGTACTGCGAGTGGGGGAGAGGCGGGTAATGCTTATCCTGCTTCTCCTCCTGTCAGCATCTAAGCTGCTGTCCTCCTTTTGGCAGTGGCTCTCCCGGAGACTCGCACAGCAGCCAGTCACTATTGTTCGTGCCGGTGTCCCAATGTGCCGCATTACAGGGAAGAAGATGTACGCAATAAACTACAGCTCCCAGCAGCCCTAAGGGGCGGAATGCTTCAGCGCTAAGAGCTGCTGGGAGCTGTAGTTTATGTAGTGCGTCTACTACCCTGTAATGCGGCGCGTTGGGACACTGGTGCTAACAATAGTGACTGGCTGGCAGAACTGTGTGACTGGCTGAATCAATGTAAAAGGTGAGAGTGCTGTGCAGTGTCAATGACACTACACACATGCAGCGGCGCCGGAAGCACAAAACCTTTTCTCCCCCTCGGCGCCGACATGCACAAAGCCTCCTCTCCCCCTCGGCGCCGGCAGCACAAAACCTCCTCTCCCCCCTCCCCTCCCCTGTGTGACATTCAGTGGCTGGGAGGGAGCCAAAGTGGGCGGAGCTATATGGGAGTAAGGGGCAGAGCTACACGGGACCATGCTGTAGCAGGAGGATGATCTGCTACAGCTTCGGCCAGCCAGACTTCATTAGATAAGTGTCTGGAAAGAGAGTGAGTGTGTGTGTATATATACAGTGTCTGTGTATACTGTATCGTGTGTAAACTACATCGTTCGTTGTAATAGCAAGTCGCACGTGCGCATTGCGCTGCATACGCATGTGCAGAAGTGGCGAGTTTTTGTCTGATCGCTGCACAGCGAACGAATGCAGTTAGCGATCAACTTGGAATGACCCCCATAGGACGCTGCAGTAAAAGGATTGTTTTCCCCCCTATCTACAGCGCAGAGACTTGCTGCAGATGCAGTGGCATACCCTCCAGCTGCACCTTTATGGCAGGTACAGTCCCTTTTTTTTATGGTCTGTACTGATTTTTGACTCTCCAAGCTTCCATTGAAAGTATAGGAAAAGGGGCGTGGCCACGCCGGCGTACTCGTGACCACGCCCCCTTTTCGAATTTGCCTCAATGTTTATGTGTAAATTGTTGGAGGGTTTGTTGCTGCAGATGCAGTGGGATTATTTTGGGGTGTGGGGCTGGAGCTGCAGCTCCATCAGTCCCATTGCTAATCCTGCTCTGTGAAAACACAGCAGGCAAAGGGCAGAGCCTCCCATTGGATGTAACCTGTGTGGGAGGGCGTTTCTCGCCCAATCAGCTGTGGGCTGGGTGTGATAGACCTGCCACTAACCCAATGAGAGCTCCTAGCCACGCCCAGCGTTAGAAACCCAGGCACAGAGTCACATGGCTATTATATAGGAGATAATTGGCTGTGTTTGTTTTTACCCCCATGTTAAGCATTATTTCCAGTACTAGGCAATCCAGACAGACCAGCAAAGACAGGGCCTAATTCAGGTTTGCTAGCAAAGCAAAAAAGCACACAACTGGGCAAAGCCATGCTGCACTGCACATGGGGCAGATGTAACATGTGCAGAGAGACTTGGGTTTGAGTGGGTTATATTGTTTCTGTGCAGGGTAAATACTGGCTGCGTTTGCATGCAGCCCACAAATGTTAGACAGCTTTTTTTTTAAACAATTTTTATACACACCCAAATATAGCTCTCCGTGCACATTAGACAATAAATAATAGCTGCCAGTGACACCAGCCTGGAGCAGTAAGGGTCAACATACCGACTCACTGCGACAGTATTTGTCTGTGTGTGTGCAACAAGTTCTGCAAGCGTCACTCAGAGAACGGCTGTCAGACCATGCTGTGACTTGTAGTGCCATAACAATACTTTTGACATTCTACTTTTCACCTGTTAGGTAGCGGGATGTCACTGCGCGTAGGAAGTCTGTGCGGGCGGACGGCCGTAGAGAGCGGGTTTTCGGGCGTACAGTGTAGTCACAGTCAGGAATAGAACTGCACGCTCGGCAATGAGTCAGCTACAGTCGTGTGTGAGGGGGGTGCTGGACATTAGGGGGTGCCTGTGTGCACCAGGCACCCCCCCCCCCCCCCCCCCCGTGCGCACGCCTATGATAAATATGTCTACAATACATACACATATATATATATATATACACAACACACATATATATTCATATATAAATATATACACACACACACACACACACACACACACACACACACACGCGTGTGTGTGTGTATATATATTATATATACACACACATATATTTATATATATATATATATATATATATATATATATATAAAAACCAGAACATATTGTAATGCAGCCTTACGTTTTTTGATGTGCTTTTGCACAGGTACAGGTAGCCAAGGAGTCCCCTGAGCTGGCTGAGAATGGGTGCTGGGCTTGCTGCTGCCTCCACGGAGTCCACGGGCGGCTGTCCGACTCCTCCCTCCTCCTTCCCTGGAGCCTGCACGCCCAGCCAATGACTGAGCCGCAGGCTGCTGTTCCTCATACTATTGGACAGCTGAGCCGTCGCTCAGCTGTCCTTCTATCACAGGCAGTGGAGCCGCCGCCGGGAGCCAGAGGCGCCAGGGACGGCTATCGCTGAGCTGCCCTGTCGCTGCGTGTGGCGCCGGCTCCCGGGAGCGCAGGGCAATACCGCAGATCGGATCTCTGTTCCGATCTGCGGCGGCGACGGGGAACCCTTTGAAAAAAGGGGGCCCGGGGTACTTATCCCCGGGACCCCCCTCTTAATCCGGCTCTGATTGTGAGGGGGTATGCTTATGACTGTGTTCAGTCTACACAACTGCGGCACACTTTAAAGCAGGGTACACACTATACGAATGGAGCAGATGTATTAATCTTGGAGAAGTGATAAAGCGGTGATAAGTACAAGGTGATAACGCACCAGCCAATCAGCTCCTAACTGTCTATTTACATACTGGAGCTGATTGGCTGGTGTGTTATCACCTTGCACTTATCACCGCTTTATCACTTCTTTATGCCTTCTCCAGGCTTAATACATCTGCCCCAATGGTCAGTCACGTGATCCGTGATAGATTATAATGACCGTCATATAATGTGCACCCCAAATTCTTCATTTGGTCGCATCTTCCCATGTGATGCGGTGCGGAAACATTACCCCTGTAACGCTATATTTTGCCACCGTACGGTAGGTCATGTGGTGTGCACGCAGACATGATATATCGTTACATCATATCGGACCCTCACTTGGTCCATGTTGAGGTGTGTCCCCAGCTTAAGTCAGGCCCCATTTGTATAGCTGAGTTGCTGATTTTGTACATTGTAAGGTTGTCTGCTGTGTCTTACAATAAGGAAACTCTGGCACGGCAATCAGAAAATGACGCAAGCAGTTGCAGGGCTTCTGTCTACGTAATTATAGGATTTATTCTCCTATTATATATTAGGGGGACATTTACTAAGCAGTAATAAGAGTGGAGAAGTGAGCCAGTGGAGAAGTTGCCCATGACAACCAATCAGCACTGAAGTAACATCTATAATTTGCATATAAAATGATACAGAGCTGCTGATTGGTTGATGGAGCAACTTCTCCACTGGCTCACTTCTCCACTCTTATCACTGCTTAGTAAATGTCCCCCTTAGTCTCCTATATTTAACAGTCCACATGTGGGGGCAAATTTACTAAGATGGGAGTTCTATTTAAGATGGGAAGTTGCCCATAGCAACCAATCAGATTTTACTTCTCATTTATCTAGCACCTTCTAGAACACAGGGGGTCATTCCGAGTTGATTGCTAGATGAAAATGTTCGCGGCGCAGCGATTAGGCAAAAAAGCAGCACTTCTGAGCATGCGGCGCAATGCGCTTGCGCAACGTACTTTCACAACAGCCGTTGCTTTTTTACACAAGGTCTAGCAAAGCTTTTTAGTCGCACTGCTGGCCGCAGAATGATTGACAGGAAAGGGGCGTTTCTGGGAGGCAACTGACCATTTTCAGGGAGTGTGCTGAAAAACGCAGGCGTGCCAGGAAAAATGCAGGCGTGTCAGGTACAAACGCAGGCGTGCCTGGGAAAACGCAGACGTGACTGGCCGAACGCAGGGCGTGTTCGTGACATCAAAACAGGAACTAAATAGTCTGAAGTGATCGCAAGCTAGGAGTAGGTCTGGATCTACTCTGAAGCTGTTCAAAAAAAAATTGCTGCCGCTCTGCGATCCTTTCGTTCGCACTTCTGCTAAGCTAAGATACATTCCCAGAGGGCGGCGGCATAGCGTTTGCACGGCTGCTAAAAACTGCTAGCGAGCAAACAACTCAGAATGAGGGCCATAATACCTGGAATCTGATTGGTTGCTAAGGGCAACATCCCATTTTAAATAGAACTCTCATCTTAGTAAATTTACCCCCTGATCTGTAACCTGTGTAAATTGACTTTGCAAAGCAGGTCCCGGAATATTCTCTGTGACGTCCTCTAACAGCTCCCTCATGGTTCTCCCAATGAAATATTAAAGTCAGCACATGGACCGGCCGAACGAGTATAATTACTCGCAAGAAGACATTGATTAAATACCGGTGCAATAAGCCAGGAGTCAGCATTCCAGGCAGTAAGTGTGACATAGACACAATCATTGTGGCGGACAGTTAATAAATGGTCTAATCAGGGAGGATTACGGCCTCTCAGGATCATACTCCTCTGTGAGAGGTTATTAATGGTAACCAGAACAATGCGTAACCCACCCAGTAACAGCGCAGGATGAAGGGCAGAACGCTGCTATCCTGTATGCATATAAAGTGTTCCATAAATTGTACAATGTGCCTGACTCATGTTTCTCATGTATCTCACACCCGACTGTGCCGGCAGTGTATCACACACCCGACAGTGCAGGCAGTGTATCACACACCCGACCGTACAGGCAGTGTATCACACACCTGACAGTGCAGGCAGTGTATCACACACCCGACAGTGCAGGAAGTGTATCACACACCCGACAGTGCAGGCAGTGTATCACACACCCGACAGTGCAGGCAGTGTATCACACACCCGACAGTGCAGGAAGTGTATCACACACCCGACAGTGCAGGCAGTGTATCACACACCCGACAGTGCAGGAAGTGTATCACACACCCGACAGTGCAGGCAGTGTATCACACACCCTACTGTGCCGGCAGTGTATCACACACCCAACCGTGCCAACAGTGTATAATACACCTGACTGTGCTGGCAGTGTATCACACACCCGACAGTGCAGGAAGTGTATCACACACCCGACAGTGCAGGCAGTGTATCACACACCCTACTGTGCCGGCAGTGTATCACACAACCCAACCGTGCCAACAGTGTATAATACACCCGACTGTGCAGGCAGTGTATCACACACCCGACCGTACAGGCAGTGTATCACACACTCAACCGGGCCGGCAGTGTATCACACACCCTACTGTGCCAGCAGTGTATCACACAACCCAACCGTGCCAACAGTGTATCATACACCCGACTGTGCTGGCAGTGTATCTCACACCCAACCGTGCCGACAGTGTATCACACACCCAACTGTGCAGGCAGTGTATCACACACCCGACCATACAGGCAGTGTATCACACACTCAACCGGGCCAGCAGTGTATCACACACCCTACTGTGCCGGCAGTGTATCACACAACCCAACCGTGCCAACAGCGTATCATACACCCGACTGTGCTGGCAGTGTATCTCACACCCAACCGTGCCGACAGTGTATCACACACCCGACACACCCGAACGTGCTGGCAGTGTATCACACACCCGACCATGCCGACAGTGTAACTTATTCCCGACTGTGCCAGCAGTGTATCACACACCCAACCGTGCCGTCAGTATATCACACACCCAAACGTGCCGACAGTGTATCACACACCCTACTGTGCCGGCAGTGTATCACACAACCCAACCGTGCCAACAGTGTATAATACACCCGACTGTGCTGGCAGTGTATCTCACACCCAACTGTACAGGCAGTGTATCACACACCCGACCGTACAGGCAGTGTATCACACACTCAACCGGGCCGGCAGTGTATCACACACCCTACTGTGCCGGCAGTGTATCACACAACCCAACCGTGCCAACAGTGTATCATACACCCGACTGTGCTGGCAGTGTATCTCACACCCAACCGTGCCGACAGTGTATCACACACCCAACTGTGCAGGCAGTGTATCACACACCCGACCATACAGGCAGTGTATCACACACTCAACCGGGCCAGCAGTGTATCACACACCCTACTGTGCCGGCAGTGTATCACACAACCCAACCGTGCCAACAGCGTATCATACACCCGACTGTGCTGGCAGTGTATCTCACACCCAACCGTGCCGACAGTGTATCACACACCCGACACACCCGAACGTGCTGGCAGTGTATCACACACACGACCATGCCGACAGTGTAACTTATTCCCGACTGTGCCAGCAGTGTATCACACACCCAACCGTGCCGTCAGTATATCACACACCCAAACGTGCCGACAGTGTATCACACACCCGACACACCCGAACGTGCCGGCAGTGTATCACACACCGACCATGCCGACAGTGTAACTTATTCCCGACTGTGCCAGCAGTGTATCGCACACCCGACCGTGCCGTCAGTGTATCACACACCCAAACTTGCCGACAGTGTATCACACACCCGACTGTGCCGTCAGTGTGTCACACACCCGACCGTGGCGGCAGTGTATCACACACCCAACCGTGCCGGCAGTGTATCTTATTCCCGACTGTACCATCAGTGTATCACATACCCAACCGTGCCGTCAGTGTATCACACACCCGACTATACCGACAGTGTATCACACGCCCGACTATGCCGGCAGTGTATCACGCACCCACCGCATTGGCAGTGTATCACACACCCAAACGTGCCGACAGTGCATCACACTCCCGACTATGCTGGCAGTGTATCACACACCAGACCGTGCCGTCAGTGTATCACACAACCGACTATGTGGGGTAATTCAGAGTTGATTGCAGCAGCAAATTTGTTAGCAGTTGGGCAAAACCATGTGCACTGCAGGGGGGGCAGATATAACATGTGCAGAGAGAGTTAGAGTTGGGTGGGTTATATTGTTTCTGTGCAGGGTAAATACTGGCTGCTTTATTTTTACGCTGCAATTTAGATTTCAGTTTGAACACACCCCACCCAAATCTAACTCTCTCTGCACATGTTACATCTGCCCCATCTGCAGTGCACATGGGGGGGTCATTCCGAGTTGATCGCTAGCTGCCGTTGTTCGCTGCATAGCGATCAGTGAAAAAAATGGCTAATCTGCGCATGCGAATGCACCGCAATGCGCACGCGCATCGTACGGGTACGAAGTCCATTGTGGTTTTGCATAGGTTCTAGTGACGATTCCAATCGCACAGCCGATCGCAAGGAGATTGACAGGAAGTGGGAGTTTCTGGGTGTCAACTGACCGTTTTCTGGGAGTGTTTGGAAAAACGCAGGCGTGGCCGGGCGTTTGCTGGGCGGGTATCTGACGTCATTACCGTGTCACTCATCGCAGCAATCATCGCACAGGATAAGTAACTACAGGGCTGGTCTTGTTTTGCACAAAATGTGTTTGCAGGCGCTCTGCTGCACAGGCGTTCGCACTCCTGCAAAGCGAAAATACACTGCCCCGTGGGCGGCGACTATGCGTTTGCACGGCTGCTAAAAACTGCTAGCGAGCGATCAACTCAGAATGACCCCCATGGCTTTGCCCAACTGCTAAAATATTTGCTGCTGCGATCAGCTCAGAATTACCCCCAATGCCGGCAGTGTATCACACACCCGACTATGCTGGCAGTGTATCACTCACCCAGAGCCGGCCCTAGGCATAGGCAAACTAGGCAATTGCCTAGGACATTTGGTATGCCCATGGGCATAATCAGCATCTGCTGATTAAAATGATATGCGGCATGCCTATATTCTGTGTGTGACTGTGGCTGTATCTGCCTACAAAATGCTACGTAACAGTGTATTACTGGAAATCACTGTAACATAGCATTTTGTATACAGATACAGCCACACACAGAATATAGGCATGCTGCATATCATTTTAATCAGCAGAAGCTGCTTGTGCATCCTAGCCACATAGTAATGCAAATAAGATGCATTTGTGTCAAAAAAGGCGCACAACGTTAGCAGAGCTGTCAGCTGATTGACGCCAGGCATCTTCTGCAGCATGGTATATTAAGTTAAGGCAAGATGTATGAGGACACATCTGTATCCAAGCAGAGGCAGAGGTCACAGTGTTAGCGGCCATGTGAGTGCTGTGTGCATGTGGATTGGTTGTGCAGTAGTGTTCGGCATATGTGTAAGGGGCATTATGTGTGTCATAAGGTCGATAAGGGCACTAATAATGTGTGGCATATATGTGTAAGGGACACTGTGAGTTATAGGGGTCATTCTGACCCGATCGCTCGCTGCAGTTTGTCGCAGAGCAGCGATCGGGTCGGAACTGCACATGCGCCGATGCCGCAGTGCGCCGGCGCATGGCAGCTTTCATTACCTAGCGATCGCCTCGGAGACAGAGGTGGTCGCTAGGCAGGAGGGGGCTGAACGGCGGCGTTAAGCCGCCGTTTAGGGGGAGCAGTCCGGCCAACGCAGGCATGGCCGAACCGTTGGGGGGGGCGGGTCGCGGCGGCTGTGTGACGTGTCACGCAGCCGCTGCGGCCAGCGGGAGCGACGAGCAACACCCGGCCAGCCACAGGAGATGCGCTGGCCGGGAGTTACTCCTCAAATACAAAGGCATCGCCTCTGTGCGATGCTTTTGTATTTGTGCGGGGGAGGGGGGGGGGGCGGCACTGACATGCGGGGCGGACTAGCCCTGTGCTGGGCATCCCACCACATGTCTGAGTTAATGATCATAGCTGTGCTAAACTTAGCACAGCTACGATCAACTCGGAATGACCCCCCCTTGTGTATAAGTGCACTAATAATGCGTGGCATATGTGCAAGGGGCATTATGTGTGTTATTATGTGTATAAGGGCTTTAATAATGTGCGGAATATGTGTAAGGGACATTATGTGTATAAGGGCATTAATAAAAGTTGACATAATGTGTAAAGCGCATGATGTTTGTAAGGAAATTAATGTGTGTCATATGGGTAAGGGGTATTACTGTGTGCTATTATGTGTATAAATGCATTACTAAAGTGTGGCTTTATGTGTATAAGCTGCTCTACTGTGTGGCATAGTGTATAGAAAAGGCACTACTGTGTGGTCTAATGTGAATAAAGAGCAATAAGGTGTGGTATAATGTGAATAAGGAGCAATTCAGTGTGATGTAATGTGAATAAGGGGCACTACTGTGAGGAGTAACATATATAAAGTAAAGTGTGGTGTAACGTGAATAAGGGACACATGCATGATAAATGTGAATAAAGTTGCACTACTGTGCAGCGTAATTTGAATTGGGGGTACTATTGTGTGACCATGCCCCTTAACAGTAAGGACACACCCCTTTTTGGGCTGTGCGCACTGTTCCTATTTAAACTATAGGGGGCAGGAGCACCAAAATAAGGACTGCTATAGGTGAGGAGTGATGATGCAGGGTCAGAGGCGTTGCCAGGGGGCACCAGCCAAAATCTTGCCTACGGCATCACATTGGATAGGGCCGGCTCTGCACTCACCCGACCATATTGGCAGTGTATCACACACCGACCGCACTGGCAGTGTATCACACACCCGACTATGCCGGCAGTGTATCACACACATTTTACTGAATTGTCCTGTAAGCTTATTGGATATAAGGGGAGATTTACCAAACCTCCTAAAGAGGAGGCGTTGTCCGGGCCATAACACCCAATCAGATTCTAGCTATCATTTTATAGACTGTACTAAATAAATGCTAGGTAGAATCTGATTGGTCGCTATAGGTAACACCACCACATTGAGAAATCTTCTCAGTAATAGGCATAGCTCATGTCTGTATACAGATGCTTTAGCTTGTGAGATTTTATCGGTATCTCAGCTGCTGATGTCAGCAAGTGACGCCGCTGTGCAGGAATGAAAAGAGACGCCCACCGGAGCCATACGGAATTGCATACACATTCACAGCCTATACGCAAAAACTTGAACATCGTGTCTAAGGGTTGGCCTATGGCTATGCAGATTGGGCACAGCAGTAGCGATGATGGCGCCACGATTTTGCACGTACGAGCTTGCAGCCGACAGCAGATAAATACCCTAAAACTGCCATGACATGCCTGCGTTTCCCCAACCACTCCCCATAACTCCCCGTTAACACTTCCTATCAATCACTCTGCCATGAAATCCTCATTGCGAGCGGGATCACAGTGTGACTGCAGCACATGCGCAGTCTGCAGATAATCTCTACATTGCGTGAACATTGGCCATTGCGCACAAACATGAATTAGGCCCAGTCATCATAACTGCGTCTCCATACGCAGGAGAATGCAAAAATATGCTGCAGCTGCTGGGATTTGCATAGAGACACCCACCGGTGACATGTGAGCTGTCTGTGGTTGCCCAGAATGTTGTCCATTGCCACTAAGCCGCCAGCTCCACTACAACTGCATACAAGGGCACAGACGCTGGCTGTGACCTGCCCACAAAATGCTCAGGACACAGCTGCATGTGACTAACCACTCCACCCCCTACCCCACCTCGTTACCTCCCATAAATGCTCACTGACTGAGCATGACCATGTGCAATACAAAAAACAGGACTCCTTCCATTCAGGCACTCAGTGACCATATTAGATTTTATAGAAGAACAAGCATTTGAGCCCCACAGCCCAACAATCTGCTGGGAAGCTTGCCATGTATGTTCCACCAGGGCTCTCGGTCCGGTGTGGGTGCTCTTCCCAGTGCACCTTAATCCAATTTCCAGTCATGGCCCTTGAACAAGCTACTAAATGGTGAAACGTGCATCTGACTTGCGGTACCAGGAAGTGCACACACTCATCTCCTAGTATCGTATGCACACATCTGACCCATCTTTTGGGTGACTTTATGGTGTTAACGACACAAAATATCCTCATGTCAACTGTTTCCTATCGCGACCTTTATCTGTGTCGACAAATTTACTACCGATTTAACATGTCGACCTAGTGAGGTCGAACTAATGATGGTTGAGCTTTTTCAGGTCAACCCTATGATCCATACCCTGGCAGGTCACATGACTTAGAAGCTGCTAGAGACAGCAGCAGGTCACATGACTTAGAAGCTGCTGGAGAAAGCAGCAGGTCACATGACTTAGAAGCTGCTGGAGGCAGTCTTAGAAGGAGAGTGGATCCTAACGCTGCGGAGTCCTGGGATAACCAGCCAGTACATATATTACATACAGCGGGGGAAGATGTACTAAGCATTGAAAAGGCAGAAGCGTTAGCGGGGCGGTGACGCGGCGTTGCGAGGGTAGCAACTCAGCGTTGCGGGGGAGTGCCATTGGAAACAGAGGTGGGTTCAGGGCGGCTGCATATGACATCATAAGCATCTGCTGTGACCTGAAAAATGGCCGCTCTGCATCTGCCTTCGCATCCAGGCTGCAGAGGCAGGGGGGGGCATCCACAATTCAGCGACGCGATCACAATTGAAGTGTGATCGCATCACTGCCGGGCGTTTGCACGTTGGGCGGCACTCAGCGTGTGATCACAAGCAGTTGCAGTTTTGCTAAAATAGCAAAACTGTAACTGAAGCTGAATAAGACCCTAAGTGCATTAAAAGCATGTTGATGTTTATGAAATCTCACCTAGCGGGGTATTACACTTATGTGGAGGTAAAACGAGCCGTCTACACCCTTCATATTATCTTCCTTGGAAAAATAAAATCCAATGGTTGCACTTCTCTCCAAAAATAAGCGTTTATGACTCCGTACATAGGAGTGAACATGGTCACTCTTCCCAACTCCTCCCCTCAGCCATCTTGCTGCATCAACCTAGGCTCCCGGGTCAGCTGCTAAGAGGCACAAATGTACCCTTGTGCATCTGCAATTTTTCTTGAGAGGGCATAGCCACGCCTCCCCAGCTCTGGCCACACCCTCTCATTACCCAGGTCTGTGGCTACTCTCGGTGTGGCACTGACTGTATTTAAAGATGAGGACTATTATAAGAGCAATTTGGTATATAACAGATATCATTAGGAGAGACGGGCAGATCTAATTAAATATTAACAATTGCGGGGTAAATTTACTCTTTTCAAAGTTGTCTCGTCTTTAGTGGTTTCGGCCGCTGGATTTAAAGGGGCAATAGTAATACATAACCAGGCACCTTTAAGTCCAGCAGCTGGAAAAGCTGAAGACTAATAAATAAATATTCAGAAGTTTCAGAGCTGTTCTCCTTTTTCTGAGCATTTCATTGTTTTCAATAACCATCAAACAGCAGCGCACAAGCTGGAGACTGTCTGTCATGCAATCAGAAGGGGAGACACGCTGACTGTGTGTGATCCGCCGTCCTCCGGTCCTGTACAGAGGCAGGCGATACTTCTGACCGCACCAGTCCAGAGGGGGAGAGAACAAAGCTCTCGTGAAATCAAAAGCGTCTATCATCAGGAACTTGATAAGACATCAAAATCAAAGTTTTTGTAGTCATAAAGTTTGAGGTGGTTTTAGCCTCAGTCAATAATTTAGGAACTTGAAAAATTCTCTGCTTATGTAACTACAGTAATTCCTTAAAGAAGAACACGGCCAACATTCTTCTGTTTATTTTGGCTGGAGCTCAATTATTAAATATATAAAATAGATTTGTGCTTAGCGTGAATGTCCCATTTTGCAGGATCAACCTAGTCTCCGATGGCTGTAGCGTAACCACTCTCACTTCTTAGTGCTCATTCTTGATTGGAGAATCGAGAGCATTAAGGCACTGCTTATAGGCACAAGCCACTCCCACACTGACAAGACACACCCCTTTTCAGTAGATCATGTAGTAGGATTGCCCATTGATGGTTCTACCATTGATGGTTAGCGGTTCTGGCCATCGACAGGAATCCATTGAAATATCTATGGTCTGTGACTGCATTTATCATCGGTCTCAGGCCATCAATGGTTGCCGGCCGTCCCTTCCATGCAGCCTTTGGGCAAAAAATCGTCTCTGATGTGAGGCATTTGTTTGAGGGTCATATATTCAGCCACTAGAGCATTTTCCAAGAGCAGAAACTGAGCGTGCTTGTTCCTTTGATGTACATGTGAGAACTTTATTTCGGACCAGCTACACCCTCTGCAGCCTTTTTAAAGTGCTGAACAGAAATACCCCCATAGCTACCTGGGAGTACAACATAGCTACAGCAGCAGATGACACTGAGATAAGTATCAGGTGCCAGAAAATCCCAGGATTTGGTGCAGTTGAAGATTATTAAAGTAAGCAAAGGAAAATGCACATGAGGGAAGAGGGCCCTGCTCGTGAGAGATTACATTCTAAAGGGGAGGGGCAAACAGACAGGGGGATGATGCAGCACTAAACGCATATGGGCCATAGAGGATCCCGCGTGGCGTACACGGAACTAAGAGCCTGAATCAAAGCTGCACGCAGCGTCAATATTTATGTAGTGGAGTGTTTGTTTGCAACTGCACATGCACGGAAACTTCCGGAACCCCTACGTGTGTTCCCCAGAGCATATGCACAAAGTCACTGCTGTGATTGGGTCCGACACAGAGGCATAACTGTGGGAGGCGATGGAGTCGTCTGCCGCCGCCGGGCTCCTGCTCTGTAGGGGGGCAACTCTCCTCCCATTCTGTGTGTGCATGCAATTAATACCCCTTTTCCACTTACGATCACGGGTCGCAGCCGGGAGCCTGACACGGGAGCTACCCCCTGCTGCGACCCGTGCTCGTCCCCTTTCCCATCAGCAGTCACAACCCGGCATATGCCGGGTTGGTGACGCTTCTAGTGACGCGGCAGGGGCGGCGCAGGGAGATCACATGATCTCCCAGCGCCGCCCTTCCATACAGTGTAAACGGGAGCCGTGTCGCATCGACACGGCTCCCGTTTACACTACAACCCTACCCGGATCATTCCCGTGTCCTACCCAGGTAAATAGCCGGGTAGGATTCACGGGTCACTTGATCCGGGTTGACCCTTTTCCACTTGCCAAAAACACGGGTAAATGCGCGCCCCCATGCATTTACCCGTGTTTTTTGAGCTAGTGGAAAAGGGGTATAAGTTAGTTGATAGCCGCCACTATCTCTAACTTACAAGTGACATCCTCTTTATTATAGTAACACATTTGACAAGTGTCATATCCAGGATTAGAACCCCAAATTTGTTAGCAGATGGCCAAAATCATGTGCACTGCAGGGGGTGGGGGGGGGGGCGGATATAACATGTGCAGAGACACGCCTGCGTTTTTCCAAACACTCCCAGAAAACGGTCAGTTGCCACCCACAAACCCCCTCTTCCTGTCAATCACCTTGCGATCGGCTGTGCAAATGGATTCTTCGTAAAACCCACCACACAGCAACGATCCGCTTTGTACCCATGCGACGCGCCTGCGCATTGCGGTGCATGCGCAGTTCTGACCAGATCACAGCGCTGCAAAAAATGCTAGCGAGCAATCAGGTCTGAAAGACCCCCATAGTGCTTACACGCTGAATGATATCGCTAATGACGTCATCCCGCCACCGGGCCGAACATGCAGTTTTGGACAATATAGTCCAAACTGAGCAGCATGCACAGACGACGGCTATATCGGGAGCGCGCATCGTTAACAAAATAGTGCATACACTAGACGGTAATAGAAACGATTTCGCTCAGAAGGGTAAAACTGAGCGATATCATTTAAAATATTGGTTAGTATGAACGCATCTGTAGAGTGATATGGCCATTATATTGGAGTCCTTTGCTGACTGTCTCTCTGTCATTTCTCCTGATACTCATAGAACACTTAGGGGGGAATTCAATTGTCTGAAAAGTCGGTTGGGTGTCTGTCTATGAGATAGGAAAAAACAGACTCCCAACTGACTTTTCAAACATTTGAATCTCCCCCTTATAAATCCCTTCTTCACTGTCTATCGGGATCCGGTCTTTAGGTCGACAGTAAGTAGGTTGACAGGGACTGTAGGTCGACATGTTCTAGGTCGACATGACAAAAGGTCGACATGCGTTTTTCACATCCCCCCCCTTTTTTTTTACTTTTTCATACTTTGCGATCCACATGGACTACAATTGGGAATGGTAACGAGTGAAGCGAGCCATGCGAGGGGACACGCTGCACTAATTGGGGTTCCCAGTCACTGTATGGAGAAAACAACACCCATAAAGTAACAAAACTCATGTCGACCTACTACATGTCGACCAATAGTGGTCAACCTAGACACTGTTGACCTAAGTCTAATCTACCTAACATACCAACCCCCTGTCTATCACCATTTATTAAACAGCAGAAGAGGTTTCATTTACGGAACTGCTGTCGCTGGAACCTGTAGCTGCTGCTGCATCATCCTGCTCTACAAGCTGGCTGGGACTTTCTCCTGCCTGACGTGAAGCGGCCTCTGATAGTACGGTGTAACAGTAGTAATGACACCGGTCAGTGAGGACTGCCCTGACTATTATAGGTCATGTAACTATGTAACAGGATGAGGTGCTGCAATTAATAGTTACGTTTTGCACAGTAGTTGGGTGTAGCCTGCACCCTATTAGGCTAGTCTCTGTCTCTGTCCATCCAATAGGGCTAAGATGGTGTATGATGTGAAGCCCAGGTCACTGGCGTGGAATGGACCTCTTCTTCTGACGTTTTCACTATGTCCCCGGCCCAGAGCATAGAGCACCTCTCAGAGGGGGTTCAATTATTATGTATCAGATAAGAAAGCAGATACTGTAACATTGATCATTCTCTTATGGGGGGAATTTTATATATATATATATATATATATATATATATATGTATATATAGAGAGAGAGAGAGAGGGTGGAGAGGGATATATAGCGACCGTTGTATCAATAAATATTTTCAGGCGCCCACAGTGATTAAATTTAATTTAATATTGAACACAAAGATGCATAAAAACATACATAAAAATGGGACAACAATAAATACACAGCTGGACTAAAAGCACTAAATGAATTAAGAACTACAGTAAAAGTATTTAAAATCAAATTTTCCTTATCTTTAGAGTGAGATAGGTACAGGTCACCCAACGCGTTTCGTCTGATGAGACTTCTTCAAGGGGTAGGGACAGAATGAGAGTGGCACGGCTATTTATAGCCATATTATTAAGTGGGAGGGGTGTGACATCATAGGAGGTCATATGACCTAATTAACTGTAAATCACTTAGAGGGCATCAACATTATAGTCAGAACACTGCCAGGTTCCCAGGGACTAGGAGCACATAGCAGCAGAGCAAAACGAAAAGGCTACAAGTCATACAATAGCTAAAACATAATGAAAAAGGCGATTTGCGGTGACTTCCGCCACACTTCCGGGTGCGGCGGACACGACACGTCACTTCCGCCCCACTTCCGGTATCCATTGCGCATGCGCCCGCTGCGTTATTCTCCATTCTAAACAGCACAGGATACTCATACAGGGGATGTGCAATTTGTCCATATAGCGGTGGCCATGTTTGAAGGGATTATATCAGTACCTTCCATGTAGCGGCGGCCATATTCTAGGAGTCCATAACAGTCAATTTACAAGCACTCCAGACATCCACATAGAAGAAAACAAATAAATAAATGTATCAGCAGCATATCATTAATTATGAACCTCTCATCCTCTTATTAGAGTATAGAGCCAGTAGAAAACCAGCCCATTAGTGGATAATGCAGATAGTAATCAATCAACAGCAAGGTATATGATTACAAGGTATAAGAAATATGTATAAAAATATATTTCAGTATATTATCGACCCTTTCGGTATTTCATAGAAGTGGGATATGCATTAGTAATCGGATATCCAAATGATAAATGTTATTTAGGATATTCAGTTAAATGGAACAAGTAAACGATCATGCGGAATGACAGTGTGTGAATGTGAGACAGCCCGTATTGCTATTATTGGTGCACATTACTATAAAATAAATAATGTACAGGTGACAGTGCTGTGCAGTGCAGTGGGTGTGCAGTGTCACTGACACTGCACAGCACTCTCACCTTTTACATTGATTCAGCGAGTCAGTCAGTTCTGCCAGCCAGTCACTAGTGTTAGCGCCGGTATCCCAACGCACCGCATTACAGGGAAGTAGACGCACTAAATAAACTACAGATCCCAGCAGCCCTTAGCGCCAAAGCATTCCGGCGCTAAGGCCAGCTGGGTGCTGTAGTTTATTGAGTGCATCTTCTTCCCTGTAATGTGGCATGTTCGGACACCGGCACTAACAATAGTGACTGGCTGCTGTGCGAGTCTCCAGGAGAGCCACTGCCAAAGGGAGGACAGCAGCTTAACTGCTGACAGGAGAAGCAGGATAAGCATTACCCGCCCCTCCCCCACTCGCAGTACCTCTGGGCCCCATCCGTGGCACCCCCCTCCCCCACCCACGGTGGCTCCTGACCCCCTCCCCCACCCACAGCACCCCCGCACCCGCCCCTCCCCCATCCGCAGCCCCACCACACCCACTCCTCCCTCCTGCGGCACCCCCGCAACCGTTCTTCCCCCACCCGCAGCACCCCCGGACTCCCTCCCCCATCTGCGTCTCCCCCGCATCCGCCACTTCCCCAACCAGAGCACCTACTAGGTGATTCATCAGGCCCTGCGTGTGCTGTTCACGCCACTGCAAGGGGCTACGACCCCTTAACCATCGCACGCCCTTTGTCCGTGCAGTATTTAACCACTCACACAATTATGATTGGAGGTAATACTCCATATAATACAAATATTGCACGCCACCAGGGAGTGCCAGGGTTATGGGGGCGTAGCCCCTCACGACGGTGTAAAGAGCGCCTGTAGGGCACGATGAATCACCTAGTTATTTATATAATTATATTAGAATTGCAATATTAACTGTTAATTGGATGCAAAGGATTTTTTTATGTTGCAGCAACATCTATCATTTTATGGCTGTAGAAATGGTCCGCACATTATAAATGTTTTAACACCAATCAGCAAATGATTACTATTGCCCCTTTAATATAATTAACAGCTATAATTTTTCTCTTTATAAAAGTAATTTCTCCACTAATACATTAATAAAATAGTATTTCCCCTATTAGAATGATCAATGTTCCAGTATCTGGCTCCTCATGCAGTACATACTAATTGCCCGTATTATGGGACTGTCTCTGGTGTGTGTGCATCCTTTGCTGCAGTCATGTATGCAGCGTTATGCTAAATACTAGTATCAGCCGGTTATCGGGTATGTAGCCGTGTGCCTGAGCTGGGACGTAACTAGTTCTTTGAGGGCCCCATTGCAAAATCTTGAAAGGGCCCCCCTCTTTGCCACCATTGTCAATACAATGCCCTTAGGGGAGCAGGAGAAAGAGAGTGAGGGGAGTGAGAGAGGGAGAATGAGGGTGTCAGGGAGAAAGAGAGAGAAAGAGAGATAGAAGCAAGAAAGAGAGGGAGAGAGTGGGGTCAGGGAGGGAGAGAGAGAGCGAGAGAGAGGGTTTCGTGGAAATAGAGGGAATGAGAGAAAGTAGCGAGAGAGAGGGTGTCAGGGAGAAAGAGAGAAAAAGGGGGGAAAGCAGAAAGAGAGGTTGTCAGAGGGAGAGAGAGTGTCGGGGGTGGGGGAAGGAAAGAGAAGGAGAGCAAGAGAGAGTGAGAGTGTCAGGAAGAGACATTCAGGAAGAAAGAGAACAAAAGAGAGAGAGAGAGAGAGAGAGAGAGAGAGGGGTGCTAGGGAGAGAGAGAGAAACTATAAGGGAGGGAGGGACAGTGCCAGGGAGAGAGATAGTATCAGGGAAAGAGAGAGGGGGAGGGAGAGAGAGACAATGTCAGGGAGAGAGAGAGTGTGGCCCCATGGCAGCTGCACCCTCAGTAGTTACGCCACTGCATCTGAATGTGCAAGAACTGATACGCCCACTTAGCGTGTCTCCAGATGCTGAACTCCCACTTGGCGCATCTTTCAATGCAATCATTGGTTGCACCATCAAAACTTGCAGCAGCCCCCTGCTAGGTGCAGAATCTCAGCTGTGGCCAGGGAGGCCGCTGTCTCCTCTGCCTGGGCGAGTGGGAGTAGCGATCACGCTGATCGTGCTCCCCCTTCCTGGATTTGTCCCTGACTGATGGGCTCACCGTGCCCCCTGATGAGCATGAAGCCCTGCCCGCACTTTTTTTCTATATTTTTTCAAAGGGGACCTGACCACACCTCCCCTGGATAGGCCACACCCCCAGCCCAGCCAAAACCTTGTGGTTTCCCGTCTTCCCACCCTCCCTCCCCACCATACTTCTCCTTAAAATAAGATTTTACTTACCGATAAATCTATTTCTCGTAGTCCGTAGTGGATGCTGGGGACTCCGTCAGGACCATGGGGATAT
This sequence comes from Pseudophryne corroboree, assembly GCF_028390025.1. Taxonomy (NCBI): domain Eukaryota; kingdom Metazoa; phylum Chordata; class Amphibia; order Anura; family Myobatrachidae; genus Pseudophryne; species Pseudophryne corroboree. The sequence goes on along the minus strand of NC_086447.1, from coordinate 57,096,043 downwards.
AGCGGCTCCGCAGGAGACAGGGCACAATAATAAAAGCTTTAGGATCAGGTGGTGTGCACTGGCTCCTCCCCCTATGACCCTCCTCCAAGCCTCAGTTAGGATACTGTGCCCGGACGAGCGTGCATAATAAGGAAGGATATTGAATCCCGGGTAAGACTCATACCAGCCACACCAATCACACCGTACAACCTGTGATCTGAACCCAGTTAACAGTATGATAACAACGAAGGAGCCTCTGAAAAGATGGCTCACAACAAGAATAACCCGATTTTTGTAACAATAACTATGTACAAGTATTGCAGACAATCCGCACTTGGGATGGGCGCCCAGCATCCACTACGGACTACGAGAAATAGATTTATCGGTAAGTAAAATCTTATTTTCTCTGACGTCCTAGTGGATGCTGGGGACTCCGTCAGGACCATGGGGATTATACCAAAGCTCCCAAACGGGCGGGAGAGTGCGGATGACCCTGCAGCACCGAATGAGAGAACTCCATGTCCTCCTCAGCCAGGGTATCAAATTTGTAGAATTTAGCAAACGTGTTTTCCCCTGACCAAGTAACTGCTCGGCAAAGTTGTAAAGCCGAGACCCCTCGGGCAGTCGCCCAAGATGAGCCCCCTTCCTTTTGGAATGGGCTTTTACCGATTTTGGCTGTGGCAGGCCTGCCACAGAATGTGTAAACTGAATTGTATTACAAATCCAGCGAGCAATCGTCTGCTTAGAAGCAGGAGCACCCATCTTGTTGGGTGCATACAGGCTAAACAGCGAGTCAGATTTTCTGACTCCAGCCTTCCTGGAAACATTTTTCAGGGCCCTGACAACGTCAAGTAACTTGGAGTCCTCCAAGTCCCTAGTACCCGCAGGTACCACAATAGGTTGGTTCATGTGAAAAACAGAAAACACCTTAAGGAGAAATTGAGGACGAGTCCTCAATTCTGCCCTGTCAGAATGAAAAATTAAGTAAGGGCTTTATATATGATAAAGCCGCCAATTCTGACACACGCCTGGCTGAAGCCAGGGCTAATAGCATCGTCACCTTCCATGTGAGATATTTTAAGTCCACAGTGGTGAGTGGTTCAAACCAATGTGACTTTAGGAAACTCAAAACAACATTGAGATCCCAAGGTGCCACTGGGGCACAAAAGGAGGCTCTATATGCAGTACCCCTTTTACAAACATCTGAACGTCAGGCACTAAAGCCAGTTCTTTCTGGAAGAAATTCGACAGGGCCGAAATTTTAACCTTAATGGACCCTAATTTTAGGCCCATAGACAGTCCTGTTTTCAGGAAATGTAGGAAACGACCCAGTTGGAATTCCTCTGTAGGGGCCTTCTTGGCCTCACACCACGCAACATATCTTCGCCAAATGCGGTGAAAATGTTTTGCGGTTACATCCTTCCTGTCTTCGACCAGGGTAGGGATGACTTCATCTGGAATGCCCTTTCAGGATCCGGCGTTCAACCGCCATGCCGTCAAACGCGGCCGCGGTAAGTCTTGGAACAGACAAGGCCCCTGCTGGAGCAGGTCCTTTCTTAAAGGTAGAGGCCACGGGTCTTCCGTGAACATCTCTTGAAGTTTCGGGTACCAAGTCCTTCTTGGCCAATCCGGAACCACGAGTATCATTCTTACTCATCTCCCTCTTATGATTCTCAGTACTTTTTGTATGAGAGGCATAGGAGGGAACACATACTCTGACTGGTACATCCACAGTGTTACCAGAGCGTCCACCGCTATTGCCTGAGGGTCCCTTGACCTGGCGCAATATCTAGTTTTTTGTTCAGGCGGGACGCCATCATGTCCACCTTTGGTTTTTCACAACGGTTTACAATCATGTGGAAGACTTCCCGATGAAGTCCCCACTCTCCCGGGTGGAGGTCATGCCTGCTGAGGAAGTCTGCTTCCCAGTTTTCCACTCCCGGAATGAACACTGCTGAGAGTGTTATCACATGATTTTTCGCCCAGCGAAGAATCCTTGCAGTTTCTGCCATTTCCCTCCTGCTTCTTGTGCCGCCCTGTCTGTTTACGTGGGCGACTGCCGTGATGTTGTCCCACTGGATCAATACCGGCTGACCTTGAAGCAGAGGTCTTGCTAAGCTTAGAGCATTGTAAATTGCCCTTAGCTCCAGTATATTTATGTGGAGAGAAGTCTCCAGACTCGATCACACTCTCTGGAAATTTTTTCCTTGTGTGACTGCTCCCCAGCCACTCAGGCTGGCATCCGTGGTCACCAGGACCCAGTCCTGAATGCCGAATCTGCGGCCCTTTCATAGATGAGCACTCTGCAGCCACCGCAGAAGAAACACCCTTGTCCTTGGAGACAGGGTTATCCGCTGATGCATCTGAAGATGCGATCCGGACCATTTTTCCAGCAGATCCCACGTAAAGGTTCTTGCGTGAAATCTACCGAATGGGATCGCTTTGTAAGAAACCACCATTTTTCACAGGATCCTTGTGCAATGATGCACTGATACTTTTCCTGGTTTTAGGAGGTTCCTGACTAGCTCGGATAACTCCCTGGCTTTCTTCTCCGGGAGAAAACATCCTTTTCTGGACTGTGTCCAGAATCATCCCTAGGAACAGTAGACGTGTCGTCGGAAAAAACTGCGATTTTGGAATATTTAGAATCCACTCGTGCTGTCGTAGAACTACTTAAGATAGTGCTACTCCGACCTCCAACTGTTCTCTGGACCTTGCCCTTATCAGGAAAGCGTCCATATTTCTTTTAAGAAGAATCATCATTTCGGCCATTACCTTGGTAAAGACCCGGGGTGCCGTGGACAATCCAAACGGCAGCGTCTGAACTGATAGTGACAGTTCTGTACCACGAACCTGAGGTACCCTTGGTGAGAAGGGCAAATTTGGACATGTAGGTAAGCGTCCCTGATATCCAGTGACACCATATCGTCCCCTTCTTCCTGGTTCGCTATCACTGCTCTGAGTGACTCCATCTTGATTTGAACGCTTGTATGTAAGTGTTCAAATATTTCAGATCTCACCTAGCCGTCTGGCTTCAGTACCACAATATAGTGTGGAATAATACCCCTTCCCTTGTTGTAGAAGGGGTACTTTGATTATCACCTGCTGGGAATACAGCCTGTGAATTGTTCCCAATACTGTCGCAGGGAGACTTTGGTAAAGCAGACTTCAGGAACTTGTGAGGGGGAGACGTCTCGAATTTCCAATGTACACCTGGGATACTACGTGTAGGATCCAGGAGTCCACTTGTGAGTGAGCCCACTGCGTGCTGAAACTCTTGAGATGACCCCCTACCGCACCTGAGTCCGCTTGTACGGCCCCAGCGTCATGCTGCGGACTTGGCAGAAGCTGTGGAGGGCTTCTGTTCCTGGGAATGGGCTGCCTGCTGCAGTCTTCTTCCCTTTCCTCTACCCCTGGGCAGATATGACTGGCCCTTTTGCCCGCCTGCCCTTATGGGGACGAAAGGACTGAGACTGAAAAGACTGTGTCCTTTTCTGCTGAGATGTGACTTGGGGTAACAAAAGGTGGATTTTTCAGCTGTTGCCATGGCCACCAGGTCCGATGGACCGCCCCTTTATACGGCAATACTTCCATGTGCCGTCTGGAATCTGCATCACCTGACCACTGTCGTCTGGCAGATATGGACATCACATTTACCCTTGATGCCAGAATGCAAATATCCCTCTGCGCATCTCGCATATATAGAAATGCATCCTTAAAATGCTCTATAGTCAATAAAATCTTGTCCCTGTCAAGGGTATCAATATTTTCAGTCAGGAAATCCGACCAAGCCCCCTCAGCGCTGCACATCCAGGCTGAGGCGATTGCTGGTCGTAGTATAACACCAGTATATGTGTATATACTTTTAGGATATTTTTCAGCTTCCTATCAGCTGGCTCCTTGAGGGCTGCCGTATCTGGAGACGGTAACGCCACTTGTTTTTATAAGCGTGTGAGCGCCTTATTCACCCTAAGGTGTGTTTCCCAACTCGCCCTAACTTCTGGCGGGAAAGGGTATACCGCCAATAATTTTCTATCGGAGGAAACCCACGTATCATCACACACTTCATTTAATTTATCTGATTCAGGAAAAACTACAAGTACTTTATTCACACCCTTATTTGTGGTACTTGTAGTATCAGAAATATGTAACACCTCCTTCATTGCCCTTAACATGAAACGTGTGGCCCTAAAGGAAAATACGTTTGTTTCTTCACCGTCGACACTGGAGTCAGTGTCCGTGTCTGTGTCTGTGTCGACCGACTGAGGTAAATGGGCGTTTTTACAAGCCCCTGACGGTGTCTGAGACGCCTGGACAGGTACTAATTTGTTTGCCGGCCATCTCATGTCGTCAACCGACCTTGCAGCGTGTTGACATTATCACGTAATTCCTAAATAAGCCATCCATTCCAGTGTCGACTCCCTAGAGAGTGACATCACCAATACAGGCAATTTGCTCCGCCTCCTCACCAACATCGTCCTCCTACATGTCGACACACACGTACCGACACACAGCACACACACAGGGAATGCTCTGACAGAGGACAGGACCCCACTAGCCCTTTGGGGAGACAGAGGGAGAGTTTGCCAGCACACACCAAAAACGTTATAATTATACAGGGACAACCCCTTATACAAGTGTTTTCCCTTATAGCATTTTTATATATGTAATCATATCGCCAAATAAGTGCCCCCCCTCTCTGTTTTAACCCTGTTTCTGTAGTGCAGTGCAGGGGAGAGCCTGGGAGCCTTCCTCACAGCAGAGCTGAGCAGGAAAATGGCGCAGTGTGCTGAGGAGAATAGGCCCCGCCCCCTTTTCGGCGGGCTCTTCTCCCGGAGTTTGTGAGATCTGGCAGGGGTTAAATACATCCATATAGCCTCAAGGGCTATATGTGATGTATTTTAGCCATAAAAAGGTATTATACATTGCTGCCCAGGGCGCCCCCCCCCAGCGCTCTGCACCCTCAGTGACAGTTGGTGACTGTTGGTGAAGTGTGCTGACAACAATGGCGCACAGCTGCAGTGCTGTGCGCTACCTTATGAAAACTGAAAGTCTTCTGCCGCCTGTTTCTGGACCTCTTCAACTTCGGCATCTGTAAGGGGGGTCGGCGGCACGGCTCCGGGACGAACCCCAGGGTGAGACCTGTGTTCCGACTCCCTCTGGAGCTAATGGTGTCCAGTAGCCTAAGAAGCAAATCCATCCTGCACGCAGGTGAGTTTTCTTCTCTCCCCTAAGTCCCTCGTAGCAGTGAGCCTGTTGCCAGCAGGACTCACTGAAAATAAAAAACCTAACTTAAACTTTTATTCTAAGCAGCTCAGGAGAGCCACCTAGATTGCACCCTTCTCGTCGGGCACAAAAATCTAACTGAGGCTTGGAGGAGGGTCATAGGGGGAGGAGCCAGTGCACACCACCTGATCCTAAAGCTTTTATTATTGTGCCCTGTCTCCTGCGGAGCCGCTATATCCCCATGGTCCTGACGGAGTCCCCAGCATCCACTAGGACGTCAGAGAAATATGTGTGGAGGAGATGTACAGTACTAAGCCTTGGAGAGTGATACATTGGGGAGAGATAAAGGACCAGCCAATTGGCTCCCAACTGCCATGTGACAGGCTGTGTTTGAAAAATGACAGGAGCTGATTGGTTGGTACTTTATCTCTCTCCACTTCTTCTCTCTTAAAGGCTTAGTCGTATCTGCACCTTTATTGATTACATTATTATTATTATTATTATTATATTATAGATAAGGGATTTGCATACATGACACAGCTTATCCGATAAAAGGTTTATAATGATACAAACATTGGGGCAGATGTATTAACCTGGAGAAGGCATAAGGAAGTGATAAACCAGTGATATGCATACCTGCCAACTGTCCCGATTTTCGCAGGACAGTCCCGTTTTTTTGGGACTGTCCCGCTGTCCCACCCGCGGGCCGCAGTGTCCCGCGGTGTGGAAGGGGAAGTTGGGAGGCTCCTGTCATCGCTGCACTGCTTAGCAGAGCAGCGGTGAATAGACGCTGTGCGCAGGCGCACAGCGTCTTATCAGTGAAGACAGGGAGAGGGGGCATGCCAGCGGCTCACAGAGCATTGGTCATGGCCCCTTTAGTGAGGAAAAACAGGGGAGTGACTCACGGTCGCGGCAGTGTTGCCAGGCCATGCCCCCTTTTGGTTAGACCACGCCCCCTTTTCAGGGGCGCAGGAGTCACTCTTTGAGCCCACAGAATGTTGGGAGGTATGGATATGTGCACGGTGATAAACGCACCAGCCAATCAGATACTAACTGTTAATTTACATATTGGATCTGATTGGCTGGTGTGTTTATCACCTTGCACATATCACTGGTTTATCAATTCCTTATGCCTTCTCCAGGTTAATAAATCTGCCCCACTGATCGTAATCCGATGATCATCTGTATTAAAGTGTGGATTCCTGACAGTTTTCCGGCGGTTTGTAGCTTTAGTAAATCAGTGGATGCAGTCTCACCAGTAAACCATTGGACACCCGCCACTAGTAAAGATACCGCTCAGATCATTTGTATTGTGCCCAATTGGGTTTGTGTCTTGAAAATGTGATGTGGTCATTGAGCCTGATTCAGAGCTGTGAGCTGTGCCGATGTTTTCACAGATGAGCGATTATCGGCTGACTGCATGTGACTCAGTCGCACTGCGCACACATCAAAGTTCATTACCGTAGTCAACCGCAGTGACGATTAATTTGCAAAGAGATTGACAAGATGGTACCGTTTAGGGGAATGGGGGGTGGCGGCAAAAACGCAAACGTGTCGTGTCTGGTTTTTGGACACAGCAGTCCCCGTAGAATAGTATGGGGCTGTGATGTCATGTGCCGGTATGCAGCAAGCTCCGGAAAGCAAAACTTTGCAGAGCTTCAGCACGATAAGCAATGCCATCTATGGCCCTCATTCCGAGTTGTTCGCTCGGTATTTTTCATCGCATCGCAGTGAGAATTCTCTTAGTGCGCATGCGTAATGTTCGCACTGCGCATGCGCCAAGTAACTTTACTATGAAGAAAGTAATTTTACTCACGGCTTTTTCATCGCTCCGGCGATCGCATTGTGATTGACAGGAAATGGGTGTTACTGGGCGGATGTATGGCGTTTTATGGGCGTGTGGCTGAAAACGCTACCGTTTCCGGAAAAAACGCAGGCGTGTCTGGAGAAACGGTGGGAGTGCTTGGCCGAACGCTGGGTGTGTTTCTGACGTCAGCCGGGACCGAAAAGCACTGAACTGATCGCACAGGCAGAGTAAGTCTGGAGTTACTCAGAAACTGCTAACTCGTTTTTGATCGCAAAAATGCGCATACATCGGTCGCACATTTAAGAAGTTTAGATTCACTCCCAGTAGGCGGCGGCTTAGCGTGTGTAACTCTGCTGAAATCGCCTTGCGAGCGAACAACTCGGAATGAGGGCCCATATACGGTGCTACCTATAGAAGCTAACAGGCTTCTTTATGCGAAAATCCCCGGAGAGGGACCCGAAGGATCCCTCTCCTCCCTCCTGATGATTGCGCATATCCACACACATGCAATATGACTCCCGTGTCATAATAACGTCAGAAGTCTTCTCATTGCAGAGCACAGGTCTTATTGGTAAGTGTACCTGCATACCTAGGCCTACCATACCATCCCTTTAAACCAGGACACTCATGAGTAACACAGGTTCTGTGTTGACTTTAAGCCTGCATATCACCTGGTTTTAATCAGCCTCAGAACCTGTGTAATACTTGAGCGTCTTGGTTTCAAGAAAAAGTATAGGAAGCCTGTACAGTGGTGGTCATTCCGAGTTGTACGCACGCTAGCAGTTTTTAGCAGCCGTGCAAACGCTATGCCGCCTCCCACCGGGAGTGTATTTTAGCTTAGCAGAAGTGCGAACGAAAGGAACGCAGAGCGGCGGCATAATTTTTTTGTGCAGTTTTAGAGTAGCTCAAAACCTACTCAGCGCTTGCGATCACTTCAGACTGTTCAGTTCCTGTTTTGACGTCACAAACACGCCCTGCGTTCGCCGAGCCACGCCTGCATTTTTACTGGCACGTTTGCTTTTCTTTCAACACTCCCTGAAAATGGTCAGTTGACACCCAGAAACGCCCACTTCATGTCAATCACTCTGCGGCCAGCAGTGTGACTGAAATGCTTCGCTAGACCCTGTGCAAAACTACATCGTTCGTTGTGGCCGTACGTCGCGAATGCGCAGAAGTGCCTTTTTTTGCCTGATCGCTATGCTGCGAACAAATGCAGCTAGTGATCAACTCGGAATGACCACCTTGGTTTCAAGGGATAGTGTAGGAAGCCTGCACAGTACGCAAATTTGCATCCCAAAATTGATACATCCTATTCGGAAAGACTGATCGCACTGTTTGTGTACACGGATTATAACCATCACAGCGCATTATTCATATACTGATTATTTTTCTGTGATTACTGACTATTTGTTCCTGTAGTGACGGAGATCATCCGATGTGATTGGTCAGAGCAGGGACACCGCAGTCACATGGGTGTGTGCTATAAACCTCCGCAGAAGAATAGTAAGTACCATGTAAAACTTCCCTCTGGCCAGCGACTACCAGGGCGGAGTGATGATATGACTGCAGCATCATGACAATTAAAATAAAGCGCAGAAAATGCTCACCACCTGAGCGCCATTATCATTCGCCAAACAGCGCAAGTGACTCGGGGAAGTTATGACTATTTGCAGAGTGCGTATTGATTGATGCGTAGCATTTAGGGGTTTATTTACTAAGCCTTGGATGGAGATAAAGTACCAGACAATCAGCTCCTGTCATTTTTCAAACACAGCCTGTGGCATGGCAGTTAGGAGCTGATTGGCTGGTACTTTTTCTCCAGCGACTTTATCTCCTTCCAAGGCTTAGTAAATAGACCCCTAAGTGCTACGATGAGCCTGCTCGGAGGTGAATGAATCAGACACAGACCTGCTGGTTACACAGCGCATAATACATCACACAAGCGCTAAACTTGCTGAACATCTGGAAAACAGATTGCAGACTCATTTTATTGATCTGGTTAGATGACAGTATTGGTTTATACAATGCTACAGAGATACGGCTGCGTCCTTTGTTGTGTGAATAATGAGGCGAGCAGAGACGATGTCAGGCGCAGGCCAAGACTGGGAAATCTAGAGCCGGGCACAGACTTTACAATATATTCCTCAATCTTGTGATCCACGATGGTTCCTAACCACCAATGTATAACAAGTACCCAGGGCCGTAGACAGCCTGCCCGGGCCCCGGTAATGCAGGGGTGTGTGGCCCAATCACTGATGCATGGCCACACCCCCTTTAAAAAAAACATGAAAAGCCTATTGTCTAAGCACCACTGAGCGTCACCGTCCTGCACAGCACCATCCTGGGGCACTGTGCACTCTTCAGCCAGGGACAGATCCAGGGGGGAGCAAACAGTGCGTTTACTAACTCACCCCACCACAGCCCAACACACAGCAACATGTGCTGGGCACGAAAGAGGTGGTGCAGGCTGACAGGTAAGTAGGTGAAGTGGGCACGGGATTGGAACCCCCCCCCCTCCTCCTGGTACCGCTGCGTGTACCCTCAAATTGATGAATTGGGTGGTCACATCTCTCCATCTGGTTAGCAGTTGATTTACCGACGGGCACAATACCGACGGTCATAATCCCAACAGCCATTGACTGACAGTCAAAATACAGACACAGTCAAAATACCGACAATGATCATGCCAACGTGTTCAAAATGCCGACATAATCAGAATACTGACATGTGAAATGCCGACATGTCAAAATGCCAACATGCGTTCTTAAGGAATTTTTGGCCCAAAACAGACTTGTTCGTACGTTACCATCCCAGTGGACCTGGAGGGGGAATATAACAGTGGCGCGCTCAGCGAGCCATGCGAGGGTACGCGGTACACTTAGACGGTGTCCATGTCGACCTATGTCCACATTGACCCACAAAACCCCCCAGAAAAGCTCATGTCTGTATTTTGACATATCGGCATTTCAAACGGCGGTATTCTGGTTATGTCGGCATTTTGAACACATCGGCATAATGAATGTCAGTATTTTGACCGTGTCGTTATGTTGTCTGTAGGCCAATAGCTGTCGGAATTATCACCGTCAATATTGTGTGCATCAGTAAATCATAATGATCCCCCCATCTGATGTGCTGCACGTGCAATGGGACAAACAACATGTGTTAATTATATTAAGCATGTAACGACATATTGCGGCATCGTGCCACCGATTGTACAGTGTGATATATCGTTACATTACATTGTCACATCGCTGAGCTGACACTTCGCTTAGGTGTGTACCCAGCTACGCCCGGACACTACGATGTACTTTTATAAAAAGAATGGATACAAATTTCAAGGGGGAAGGGACAAAATGGAGTCACTAACGTTTGAGTATTAAATAGGGCGTCTAATTTTGAGTTCCTCCTCTTTAGTGGTCCATTATAAATGTGGACGCACCTCCTTTTTGTGTAACATACGCATTCCTGTACTGCGCTTTTGCATTAAAACTGTTACGCATTTATATGTGTATCAGTCATTTTGCCGAGTGATACCCTCTCCTTACAACTGGAGCAGCGGAACTGGGATGGGCAGCGACAGAGGAGGGTAAGGGTGTGATCACGGAGCCGCAGCACAATATGGCGCAGATACAGCCTTATAGGGGGACTGGTGCCACACTACGCAATTACGATTGATGATTGTCACATACACTACCTGCCTGCTTGTGGTTGTCTGATTGCATTTTGACGCGTTGGGCTGTACTTAATTATTCGGATGGCTTTGTTATATTAAGTAGCTGAAATCTACAGACAGCCGCCTCATTACAGGCACACCCGTGCAATCACTCCTTGTAAATAATATCATGTGTTCCAATATATTGTGGACTTGGTACCGTGCAGCTCTCTGAACATCCTGCGACCGGCACGGCAACAGTTAACCTGCTGTTCGCTACAGCGCAGACACAAAGGGCTGTATATTAACCGTCTCATTATAACTTTGGTATTTAACAATGAAGTGCTGTAGCTATTTGACAATAGGTGAAAGGCCGCCTCTCCTGTGGTGTAGTATTACGCTACACTGACTATGACCCCACCCATGTGACGGGGTGCACCAATTGGGGTTTCCGGTTACTTTACGAAGAAAACGACAACAACAACAAAAACTTAAAAACCGCATGTTGACCTTTTTTCATGTTGAACTTGATCATGTCGACCCATTAGCCGCGCCGACCTATTTCTGGCATCGACCTAAGGTGTGTCGACCAACTGGTGTCGACCTAAGGTGTGTCGACCTAGACACTGTCGACCCTGAGTCCCAGACCCCAGTCTAGTGGGAGAAATCCCTGCATTACCATCAATTGGTGCCGCTCGTGCCTTCGGGCGACTTTAACTTTTTTCGGTTTAGGTTGTGGGAAGGGTGGGTTAGGGTATTGGGGTTAGGAATCAGGTATAGCTTTGTAAATTACCCTTTGTCGGTATTTTAAACATCGGGATGCCGCTGTCGGTAGTTTGACAGTCGGCATCCCAACTGCTGGGATCCTGATACCAACGCGTTTTCCCAACCCCATCAATAGAACTGTATGTATTGCACCTCCATGCATTCTTGCCCAATAACATAATAAATTATATCAATGAATCCAGTATTATTATTTATCAGTAGAATCCTGATCGCTGCTTATCTATGTCACTTTACACCCCCCTCCAAAAAAAATAATAATAATAATAATTACAAAAAGACACTGAACAGTCTCGTCTGGAGCAGTGAGGGTTAAAGTTCTGCGTCACCATCTTTGTGCGCACACATGAGGCAGTGGGACCAAAAGATTTAAAAGAAGCAGAGGAGCAATGTATATTTTTTGTGTGGAAAAAGGAGCCTATTCCCCCCCTCATAAACTTATAGGATCATACTCCTATAATGGAAAAGTAGTGCACCTGACATCGCCATCAGACCATCGATAACATCGATAGTCGATGGGTAATTAGAAAATAGAACAGGATAGCAAATTGCTGGACAGATCTTGGGATAGCGGCGGTGCACCAAGAATTAGGAATACAACCACTGCATGGGGAATTGGCTTTGCATTAAGGCAAAGTTCCCGCCAGTTTGCCTGTCGCTGACCGTAAATGGCAGGAAAGTGTCAAGACTTTTCTGTACATAAAAATCCGCTGCGTAACAGGAGAAGCTGACGGCGCAGGGAGATCAATGACCTGACTCCCAGTCTCCTGCAGAGCTTACATTTCACTTATGAGGAGACCTTTCCCTGGTGCCTGTCCAAGCAGATTCAGCTACAGGACTCCGAGATTCAATTACAAGATCCAATCCGCCCCGTCAAATGAGTTTCTTTGCCGGGGACTCGGTAACACAGGAGACTATTGATCGCAGGGTTCTGATTCAGTGATAAATTCAGCAGGTTGCTGAGAGCTTCAGGACGGCCAGATATAAATGTTATCTCGGGGGAGCTGCAGTGTTTATCTCTGCATTGTGATACCCCACTGTAACCCCCTGTAAGGATGTATATGGGGCATCAGCATCACTGTACATAGATAAGCATTTATTAAAAAAAACACCAAAAAAAAAAACCTAAACTCTTGGGACTAGGGAGGCCAATCCCGGGATAGGGATCTGCGGGATCCTGGGATTTAGGCTCAAAAACGTCCGGGATTGGAAGCTCCAATACCGGGGATTGAGGGATCAGAGTGGAGCGTCCGGAGGATGCTGACGCTGCCCGGCTTCCCCTGCGCAGCGTGACCTGTGACTGTGAGGTCACGCTGCGCTGTCAGCAGCCGCAGAGCTGGAAGGTACGGCGGTCTTCACCTGCCGCCCCCTCCCGGCTCCCCCTGCACTCAGCCGCTGCCCGGCCCTGTAGTCTTGTACGTTTATTTATGTCTGCGGGGCGGGTGGGTAGAAGTGGGGCAGGGCGGGGCGTGAGGGGACACAGTTGAAAGCCAATCCCAGGAATCCCCGGGATTGACCATTTCTCAATCCCGATACCCAGGGTTGAAAAAATGGCCTGGGATTGGCCTCCCTAGTTGGGACAGTAAAGTTCATAGATATCCACAGCCAGGCCCCACCAGAGGAAAGGGGGGCTCGGGGAAAAAATATCCCCAGTCCTCCGATAGGCAGGGGGGCCTCAATATGTTCTGATTTAGGGGCTCATTTATCGAGTGATAAAACTTCATGATAATAATAATTTGCACCAGGATCCAAAAGCTTTTAGCTATGACCCTGCTGAAAATAAAAAGACACATTTGCCCCGATTATTACAATCGAATCCTGCCAAGATCTCAAAAACGCCTTGGCCGGGAAGGGGTTAAGTAGCTGAATACGGGCAGCGTACGGATACGGCAGAGATAACCAGCATTGATGGAGGACGGATATAAGTGCAGTAATGAAGGCTGGACGGGGCGATTTATCATGTTCTATCTCAGTGTGGCATGAATACGTCAGCAGAACAATGAATGACACAGTATTGTGCGCTCCTGTGTATTACATCAAATAGAGGGTTTCATTCCTTAACCACCACCAGGGTGAATAAACCTGCCGATACTGTAGAATGGGGTGTGCAAGATGTCTGCTGTACCAACAGCAGTGTCATATAGGGTCTGATTCAGAAATGTACGAAAACCTGATGGTTTACACACAGTACATCGCCTGTGGTGGATAGACTGCGCATGGGCAGAATGGGTCATGCTTAATCACAGGCAGCGCCCCCAAGCAAAGCCATTAGGGGGCGGGATCATGGAACGTGCCACCCCCGGTTTCTGGGAGTGGTCAGGCCAGGGCAGGTTTCCTGGTCCCGGCTGAGCAGTTCCAGTGGTCATTCAGGGTAAGCTTAGGCTCACTCCGATGATCAGTGCTGCCAACATCACGATAGTCACACTGGTGATCCGATGTTGTATCTATGGACACATCGCTCCTGCCGCAGATGCTGGCAGGAGCCGCCATCTTCCTACAGAATTAGCATTTTTGCACATTGCTACTGTATCCAACAGACGCTGCTGCAATGTGTTCTGCGTCATCTCTGAATCAGGGGCCTAATTCAGACCTGATCGGTGTTGTGCGAAATCGTACAGCGGGCAATTATCGAATGACTGCGCATGCGTATGCATCGCAATGCGCAAGTGCGTTGCCAAACAGGGACAGGATGGTGCGAAAATTTCGATCACACGGGCGTTCGCTAGCTGATTGACAGGAAGAGGACGTTTGTGGGTGGTAACTGACGGTTTTCAGGGCGGGTGTGTGACGTCAGCTACGGCCCCGATCAGCCTGATTTCCTCGCACTGGAGGAGTAAGTATTGAGCTACGCACACACTGCACAGAATGGGACAAACATTAGATGGTGAGTGTGATGCACCCGGATTTGCAGCTGTCCGCTGACTTGGGGGGAATTTTCACTCAGCGTACACATGCAATCGCACACTTGCATGGGGAAAATTTTCAGTATTTACCCTGCACAGAAACAAAATACAGTGTAACACCCCCACATGTAACTTTCTCTGCACATGTTACACCTGCCTCACCTGCACTGCACATGGGGCCTAATTCAGAGTTGATCGCAGCAGCAAATTTGTTATCAATTGGACAAAACCATGTGCACTGCAGGTGGGGCAGATGTAACACGTGCAGAGAGAGTTAGATTTGGGTGGGGTGTGCTCCAACTGAAATCTAAATTGCAGTATAAAAATAAAGCAGCCAGTATTTACCCTGCACAGAAACAAAATAACCCACCCAAATCTAACTCTCTCTGCACATGTTATATCTGCCCCCCCTGCAGTGCACATGGGGGGTCATTCAGACCCGATCGCAAGCTGCCTTTTCTCGCAGCCGTGTAATCAGGTCTGAACAGCGCATGCGCATGGGCCGCAATGCGCAGGCGCGTCAGTCGCCGGCGTCGGCTGTCGCCACGGAGAGACAATCTAACGAATTAGGCGTTTGCAGTGCCGAACGCAAGAAGATTGACAGGAAGAGGCCATCCGGGGGTGTCAACTCACCGTTTTCAGGGAGTGTCCAGGAAAACGCAGGCGTGCCGGCAGTTTCCAGGGAGGGTTCCTGACGTCAGCTTCTTCCAGGATCATCGCAGCGGGTGAGTAAGTCCAGGGCTGTGCAGAAACTGCACAAACTTTTGTTTGTGCAGCTGACTGCACAGCCGATCGCACCCCTGCACAGCGATTACCCCCTCCCCTGTAGGCGGTGATTACCTGGTCTGCAGCAATGCAAAACATAGCCTGCGTGCGACCAGGTCTGAATTAGGTCCATGGTTTTGCCCAGTGCCGTAACTAGGTGTAGGCGGATGGTACGTTGCACACAGCGCATTTGCGCTGTGGACGCACCATCAGCATCCACCGCGTTTGGCCAACGCAAGCAGCAACGCTGCACACTACCTAATATCATAGCAGCGTTGCGCTCAGCTTCTTCTCTGCTGGACGCAGAGCTGCTGATATACTTACAGGCGGCAGCAGCAGCGCTCCCCCGCTCCCCCCCCTTGACTCCAGCAGCGTGCTGAAAACAGAGCCAGGACGCGCCTCCAGCTCCTTCTGGCGGGGAGCCGCGTGGAGGATTTGCGTCACCTGCACAGAGACTTCCCCCACTGCCATGGCTGCCCGCACTTCCAAAGAAGAGTAGCTCAGACCGTCGATGGGTGAGTGCTCTGAAGCAAGTCCTGCGGGGATGGGGTGTTTACAGCGGCAGCCAGACCTGGGAGGAGGGGATACTTGCGGTGGCAGGTCCACATAGGGGTGATTGGGATATTGTAGCTGGCCGGCCAGTAACTGTCTCCACTAACTCTGTGTGTCTCTCACATGGCTCAGGTGCTGACAAGTGGGGGGAAGTGTCATAGCCTGTGACGACCCCCCCCCCCCCTGTCAGCACCCAAGGCACGTGAGACTCACAGGTAAGTATAATTCTATAACTTTCTCTCTCTCTCTCTCTCTCTCTCTCTCTCTCCCTCTCTCCCTCTCTCCCTCTCTCCCTCTCTCCCTCTCTCCCTCTCTCCCTCTCTCCCTCTCTCCCTCTCTCCCTCTCCCTCTCTCTCCCTCTCTCTCCCTCTCCCTCCCTCTCCCTCTCTCTCTCTCTCTCCCTCTCTCTCTCTCTCTCTCTCCCTCTCTCTCTCCCTCTCTCTCTCCCTCTCTCTCCCTCTCTCTCTCTCTCTCTCTCTCTCTCTCTCTCTCTCTCTCTCACTCTGCCTGCCTAATGTGTGAAAAGGGGGGGACTGCTGCTGTAATGTGTAAAAAAGGGGAATTGTGTCTGCCTAATGTGTAAAAATCTGGGAGCCTGCCGTTATGTGTAAAAAGGGGGACTCTGCCTGACGTAATGTGTTAAATGGGTGTCTCTGTTACAGTAATGTGTAAAAAAGGAGGACCATGCCTGCCTAACGTGGGGACTCTGCCTACTGTTATGTGTAAAAATGGGGACTCTGTTGCCATAATGGGTAAAAAGGGGGACTGCTGCCTTAATGTGTAAAAATGGGACTCTGCTGCCATAATGTGTAAAAAGGGGGACTCTGCTGCTGTAATGTGTAAAAAAAAAGAGTGATTCTGCCTGCCTAATGTGTAAAAATGGGGGACTCTGCCTGCTGTTATGTGTATAAAGGGGGACTCTGCCTGCTGTTATGTGTAAAAAGGGGACTCTGCCTGCCGTAAAGTGTAAAAAGGGGACTCTACCTGCCGTACTGTGTAAAAGTGGACTCTACCTGCCGTAATTTGTAAAAGGTAGCTATGTGGCCACGCCCCTTCCCCATGAAGCCACCCCCCCATATTTTTGGGTGCGCGCCGACTGGCCCTGTTTACTATATGGAGGTGGGGGGGGGGGCGCCAAAGTGGTTTCTTGCACACAGCACTGAAATGGCTAGCTACGGCACTGGTTTTGCCCAACTGCTAACAAATTTACTGCTGCGATCAACTCTGAATTACCCCCATGGGGGGTAATTCCAAGTTGATCGCAGCAGGAAATTTTTTAGCAGTTGGGCAAAACCATGTGCACTGCAGGGGAGGCAGATGTAACATGTGCAGAGAGAGATAGATTTGGGTGTGGTGAGTTCAATCTGCAATCTAAAATGCAGTGTAAAAATAAAGCAGCCAGTATTTACCCTGCACAGAAACAAAATAACCCACCCAAATCTAACTCTCTCTGCACATGTTAAATCTGCCTCCCCTGCAGTGCACATGGTTTTGCCCAACTGCTAAAAAATTTCCTGCTGCGATCAACTTGGAATTACCCCCCTGGTTTTGCCCATTAGAGAAAGATTTTGCTGCTGCGATCAGGTCTGAATTAGACCCCATGTTACAGGCAGGAAAGTCACTTCTAGGGAATATCTGTTAGATCAACTTGAAAAAAATAAAATGGATATTTTGAGCAACCAACCGAAATTGAAAGTAAAAAAAACAAAAAAAAAACAGATAAATATATATTTGATTACTTTTCTTTTTCATACTCCAGCAATATCGTTTATTTTGCTCGGTTTCTGTTAAGAAATGAAACACATAAAATGTTATTTACGGAAAATGATGCTATTGGTCATACCCCTCCAATCTTCCCGCAGAACACACCGGTTTCCCTATTAACCTCAGACCGTACGTTCTAAGGCAGCGCCATTCCCCATCACTACTTCGCCACATGCGGCATAGCACAGTGACGGCGCAATTGCGCAGTGGTAGCTGTGATTTACTGATACGCTATTACCTCAAACCACAAGACACGAGTTCCCATAACATAAAAGCAAAGTGCAATAACAGCCACTGGAAATTTGCTTGCTTCCCTCTGCACACAAGCGGCTCCTCCACAAATAACTTCCAGCTGTTTGCTGAACAATCTGCAGCTGTGCATGAACAGAAATACCCAGCTGATGGCGGTTTCCCATTAACTCGTATAGCGCCAGGCTGTGTCATCTAGGTCACCTATTACCCAGCAGAAGGAGAATGCCCAGAACAGCAGACGTGTCACCAGGGCCTGGGGCTGCCATAATGCAGTACTGTAGTGGTAGCTGTGCCTGATCCTAGCAAATGTTATGTACCATTTACATTGGGATAAGCTCTAAGTGACCTAGTTTTGGTAAAAAAATAAATATTGAAGGCCAGCGTGAGGCGTGGGGGCCGGGAGATGCTGGAAAACGGAAAGTATGATATAAATGAATAGACGTTTGTTTGTGACATTTGATGGAGTGGAAAAGAATTGGACAAGTAAGTGGTGGCCATGACGGGTGCTGTAAAGAATTAGAGTGACTCAGATTAGCAACGCCGATATAAAGGATAAGTCAGGGGTGTCCATACTGCCAACCTGAGCAGTCAGGATGAGGAACCTCACCAGGACACAGCACAGGCTGCTAGGCCAACCTGTTTGCCCAGAACTATGGGGGTCATTCCGAGTTTATCGCATGTATCAACTTTTTGCTGCTCGTGCGATCAACTAGACGCCGCCTATGGGGGAGTGTATCTTAGCATAGCAGGGCTGCGATCGCTTGTGCAGCCATGCTATGCTAAAAAAGTTTTGTGTAAAACAAGACTAGCCCTGCAGCTACTTACCCTGTGCGATGGATCCAGCGATGAAGGTCCCGGAATTGACGTCAGACATCCGCCCTCCAAACGCCTGGACACACCTGCGTTCGCCGCACCACTCCCAGAAAATGGTCAGTTGGCGCCCTGGAACGCCTCCCGCCTGTCACTCTTCTTGTTTCAACGTTATTCTTGACATTGCCCAGCGACGGCCGACGCTGGGCAACGATGCGCGTGCGCAATGCAGCCGGCGCGCATGCGCAGGAACGACCCGTTCCCACCTGCTGCGACAAACAGCAGCGTGCAAACGGTTCGGAATGACCCCCTATGTGCAAAGCAAATTTACTGGTGCTTCCTTAAAAAGAAATAGATGATATTAGTCCAATTCCTCCACTATATCATTCTGAGACTTTGCCCCTAACAGGAACAACAGGTGACGGTAATGTTCTTGGTGCACATCAGGCTGTCTGCATTGCTCGTTATCACTTGCAGCGTTTTCTATGGTCTGTCCATGCGTTCTGCACGCTTGTGATCACCTGCCTTTATACGCTCTCTGTCTATCTGGAGGCTGGTCTCTCATACTGTGCTCTGATTGGTGTCAGCGGGAGATGCTTGCTAGTTATAGGGGCACATTTATTAATAATCACATTTGCAATGCGATCTGGGGGCCCAATTCAGGTTGGATCGCAATACGCGATCCAACCGCTAAAATGACTAAAAGGATGCGGGTGCCATGCGCAGGGCCCATCGTTCGCAGAAAATGCGCACGCCCCTGCCTTTCAATTAGACAGAGGCGTTCGCGGGGCGGCAACCCTCCGTTTACGAAGCGGAGATGAAACATTGCAAGGGCGTGGCTGAAAAACAGGCGTGCCGGCGTGAACAGAAGGCTTGATGGGGGTGTGATTTATGGCGGCTGCCTGACATCACACGCAGCCGCCGCTATCAAAAATATGGCAGCGGACCTCCTGCGGGTACAGCCAGGCTGCGCCGGCAGGAGGCTTCCTTAATTTTAGCGAACAAGCAGAAAATAAGAATTTACTTACCGATAATTCTATTTCTCATAGTCCGTAGTGGATGCTGGGGACTCCGTAAGGACCATGGGGAATAGCGGCTCCGCAGGAGACTGGGCACATCTAAAGAAAGCTTTAGGACTAACTGGTGTGCACTGGCTCCTCCCCCTATGACCCTCCTCCAAGCCTCAGTTAGGATACTGTGCCCGGACGAGCGTACACAATAAGGAAGGATTTTGAATCCCGGGTAAGACTCATACCAGCCACACCAATCACACCGTATAACTTGTGATCTGAACCCAGTTAACAGTATGATAACAGAGGAGCCTCTGAAAAGATGGCTCCCAACAATAATAACCCGATTTTTGTAACTATGTACAAGTATTGCAGACAATCCGCACTTGGGATGGGCGCCCAGCATCCACTACGGACTATGAGAAATAGAATTATCGGTAAGTAAATTCTTATTTTCTCTAACGTCCTAAGTGGATGCTGGGGACTCCGTAAGGACCATGGGGATTATACCAAAGCTCCCAAACGGGCGGGAGAGTGCGGATGACTCTGCAGCACCGAATGAGAGAACTCCAGGTCCTCCTCAGCCAGGGTATCAAATTTGTAGAATTTAGCAAACGTGTTTGCCCCTGACCAAGTAGCTGCTCGGCAAAGTTGTAAAGCCGAGACCCCTCGGGCAGCCGCCCAAGATGAGCCCACTTTCCTTGTGGAACGGGCTTTTACAGATTTTAGCTGTGGCAGGCCTGCCACAGAATGTGCAAGCTGAATTGTACTACAAATCCAACGAGCAATAGTCTGCTTAGAAGCAGGAGCACCCAGCTTGTTGGGTGCATACAGGATAAACAGCGAGTCAGATTTCCTGACTCCAGCCGTCCTGGAATATTTTCAGGGCCCTGACAACATCCAGCAACTTGGATTCCTCCAAGTCCCTAGTAGCCGCAGGCACCACAATAGGTTGGTTCAGGTGAAAACGCTGGAACCACCTTAGGGAGAAACTGAGGACGAGTCCTCAATTCCGCCCTGTCCGAATGGAAAATCAGATAAGGGCTTTTACAGGATAAAGCCGCCAATTCTGACACGCGCCTGGCCCAGGCCAGGGCCAACAGCATGACCACTTTCCATGTGAGATATTTTAACTCCACAGATTTAAGTGGTTCAAACCAATGTGACTTTTGGAACCCAAACTACATTGAGATCCCAAATTGCCACTGGAGGCACAAAAGGAGGCTGTATATGCAGTACCCCTTTTACAAACGTCTAAACTTCAGGGACTGAAGCTAGTTCTTTTTTGGAAGAAAATTGACAGGGCCGAAATCTGAACCTTAATGGACCCCAATTTCAGGCCCATAGACACTCCTGTTTGCAGGAAATGTAGGAATCGACCCAGTTGAATTTCCTCCGTCGGGCCTTACTGGCCTCGCACTACGCAACATATTTTCGCCAATTGCGGTGATAATGTTTTTGCGGTTACATCCTTCCTGGCTTTAGATCAGGATATGGATGACTTCATCCGGAATGCCTTTTTTCCTTCAGGATCCGGTGTTCAACTGGCATGCCGTCAAACGCAGCCGCGGTAAGTCTTGGAACAGACAGGGTCCTTGCTGGAGCAGGTCCCTTCTTAGAGGTAGAGGCCACGGATCCTCCGTGAGCATCTCTTGAAGTTCCGGTTACCAAGTCCTTCTTGGCCAATCCGGAGCCACGAATATAGTGCTTTCTCCTCTCCATCTTATCAATCTCAGTACCTTGGGTATGAGAGGCAGAGGAGGGAACACATACACTGACTGGTACACCCACGGTGTTACCAGAGCGTCTACAACTATTGCCTGAGGGTCTCTTGACCTGGCGCAATACCTGTCGAGTTTTTTAATCATGTGGACGACTTCTGGGTGAAGTCCCCACTCTCCCGGGTGGAGGTCGTGCTGAGGAAGTCTGCTTCCCAGTTGTCCACTCCCGGAATGAATACTGTTGACAGTGCTATCACATGATTTTCCGCCCAGCGAAGAATCCCTGCAGCTTCTGCCATTGCCCTCCTGCTTCTTGTGCCACCCTGTCTGTTTACGTGGGTGACTGCCATGATGTTGTCCGACTGGATCAACACCGGCTGACCTTGAAGCAGAGGTCTTGCTAAGCTTAGAGCATTGTAAATGGCCCTTAGCTTCAGGATATTTATGTGAAGTGATGTATCCAGGCTTGACCCTAAGCCCTGGATATTCCTTCCCTGTGTGACTGCTCCCCAGCCTCGCAGGCTGGCATCCGTGGTCACCAGGACCCAGTCCTGAATGCCGAATCTGCGGCCCTCTAGAAGATGAGCACTCTGCAACCACCACAGGATGGATACCCTTGTCCTTGGTGACAGGGTTATCCGCTGATGCATCTGAAAATGCGACCCGGACCATTTGTCCAGTAGGATCCACTGGAAAGTTCTTGCGTGGAATCTAGCGAATGGGATTGCTTCGTAGGAAGCCACCATTTTTACCCCGAACCCTTGTGCATTGATGCACTGAGCCTTGGTTCGGTTTTAGGAGGTTCCTGACTAGCTCGGATAACTCCCTGGCTTTCTCTTCCGGGAGAAACACCTTTTTTCTGGACTGTGTCCAGGAACATCCCTAGGAAACAGAAGACAAGTCGTCGGAACCAGCTGCGATTTTGGAATATTGAGAATCCAATCGTGCTGCCGCAACACTACCTGAGATAGTGCTACACCGACTTCCAACTGTTCCCTGGATCTTACCCTTATCAGGGAATCGTCCAAGTAAGAGATAACTAAAATTTCCTTCCTTCGAAGGGATATCATTTCGGCCATTACCTTGGTAAAGACCCGGGGTGCCGTGGACCATCCCTACGGCAGCGTCTGAACTGATAGTGACAGTTCTGTACCTAACCTGAGGTACCCTTGGTGAGAAGGGTAAATTTTGACATGA